>NW_028147279.1:1274945-1308083 GCF_008360975.1 Lichenostomus cassidix | reverse complement strand
CCACAGACCCAATAGACCCTATAGATACCCCACAGACCCTATAGATACCCCACAGACCCCACAGACCCCATAAACCCCATAACCCCACAGACCCCACAGACCCCATAAACCCCACAGACCCATCAGCACCCCACAGACCCCACAGATCCTACAGACCCTATAGACCTCACAGCACCCCATAAACCCCATAACCCCACAGACCCCATAGACCCCATAGATACCCCACAGACCCTACAGACCCCATAGACCCTATAGACCCTATAGACCCCACAGACCCCATAGACCCCATAGCTCCCCACAGACCCCATAGCACCCCATAACCCCACAGATCCTACAGACCCCATAGACTCCATAGAACCCTATAGACCCCACAGACCCTATAGATACCCCATTGACCCCACAGACCCCACAGACCCCACAGACCCCACAGACCCCACACACCCCACAGACCCCACAGACCCCACAGACCCCACAGACCCCACAGACCCCACAGATCCCACAGACCTCACAGATCCCATAGACCCCACAGGCCCCACAGACCCCACAGACCCCACAGGCCCCACAGACCCCACAGACCCCACAACCCCACAGACCCCATAGACCCTATAGATACCCCACAGACCCTATAGATACCCCACAGACCCCACAGATCCTACAGACCCTATAGACCCCATAGCACCCCATAACCCCACAGACCCCAGACACCCCACAGACCCTATAGACCCCATAGACCCTATAGATACCCCACAGACCCCACAGCACCCCACAGACCCCATAGCACCCCACAGCACCCCATAGACCCCATAGCACCCACCCTGCAGCACCCATAGACCCCATAGCACCCCACAGCACCCCATAGCACCCCACAGCACCCACCTGTAGCACCCAGAACCCCATAGCACCCAGCTGTGCCCCCACAACCCCACAGCACCCACCTGTATCGCCCCACAGCACCCTCAGCACCCATCCTGAAACCCTCCGGCACCACCCAGAGCCCCGCAGAGCTCACCCTGCACCCCACAGCACCCCATAGACCCCACAGCACCCCATAGACCCCATAGCACCCCATAGCACCCTATAGACCCCATAGCACCCTATAGACCCCATAGCACCCCATAGACCCCATAGACCCCATAGCACCCACCTGTAGCACCCAGAACCCCATAGCACCCAGCTGTGCCCCCACAACCCCACAGCACCCACCTGTATCGCCCCACAGCACCCTCAGCACCCATCCTGAAACCCTCCAGCACCACCCAGAGTCCCTGCAGAGCTCACCCTGCACCCCACAGCACCCCACAGCACCCCATAGCACCCCACAGCACCCCAAAGACCCCATAGCACCCCATAGCACCCTATAGACCCCATAGCACCCTATAGACCCCATAGCACCCCATAGAACCCCACAGCACCCTATAGAACCGCATAGAACCCCATAGCACCCCATTGACCCCATAGCACCCCACAGCACCCCACAACACCCCATAGCACCCCATGGAACCCCACAGCACCCATCCTGCAGCACCCAGAGCCCTGCAGAGCTCACCCTGCACCCCACAGCACCCCACAGCACCCCACAGCACCCCATAGACCCCATAGACCCCATAGCACCCCATAGACCCCACAGCACCCTATAGAACCCCATAGACCCCATAGACCCCATAGACCCCATAGCACCCCACAGCACCCCATAGCACCCTATAGAACCGCATAGAACCCCATAGCACCCCACAGCACCCCATGGAACCCCATAGAACCCCATAGAACCCCACAGCACCCATGGAACCCCACAGCACCCCATAGCACCCCACAGCACCCCATAGAACCCCATAGCACCCTATAGAACCCCATAGAACCCCATAGACCCCACAGCACCCCATAGACCCCATAGCACCCCATGGAACCCCACAGCACCCCACAGCACCCCATAGCACCCTATAGAACCCATAGACCCCATAGCACCCCACAGTACCCCATAGACCCCATAGAACCCCATAGCACCCCACAGCACCCTATAGAACCCCATAGACCCCACATCACCCCACAGACCCCATAGCACCCCATAGCACCCCATAGCACCCACCCTGCAGCACCCAGTACCACCCAGCACCCACCCGGGACCCACAGCACCCCATAGCACCCCATAGACCCCACAGCACCCACCCGTGTTACCCCATAGCACCCACAGCACCCACCCTGCAGCACCCAGCACCCCTGCAGCACCCAGCTGTGCCCCTATAACCCCCCTGCACCCAGCCGGGACCCCCAGCACCCACCCAGAACTCACAGCACCCACAGCACCCCACAGCACCCACCCTGCACCCCACAGCACCCATGGTGCACCCCGTAAACCCCACAGCACCCCATAGTGCCCATTCTGCACCCCACAGCACCCCACAGCACCCCATAGACCCCCAAAGACCCCACAGCACCCATCCGGAACTACACAGCACCCCACAGCACCCCATAGACCCCACAGCACCCTATAGAACCCCACAGCACCCCATAGCACCCCACAGCACCCCATAGCACCCTATAGACCCCATAGCACCCCACAGCACCCCATAGACCCCACAGCACCCCACAGACCCCATAGCACCCCATAGCACCCACCCTGCAGCACCCAGGACCACCCAGCACCCACCCGGGACCCACAGCACCCCATAGCACCCCATAGCACCTATCCTGAGCTACACAGCACCCACAGCACCCCACAGATCCCACAGCACCCCATAGCACCCATCCTGCAGCACCCAGAGCCCTGCAGGACCCACCCGGAACCCACAGCACCCCATAGCACCCCATAGCACCCCATAGCACCCCATAGATCCCATAGCACCCCATAGAACCCCACAGCACCCATCCTGCAGGACCCAGAGCCCTGCAGAGCTCACTCTGCACCCCATAGACCCCACAGCACCCCATAGAACCCCACAGCACCCCACAGCACCCCATAGACCCCATAGACCCCACAGCACCCCATAGAACCCCACAGCACCCCATAGAACCCCACAGCACCCCATAGAACCCACAGCACCCCACAGCACCATAGACCCCATAGACCCCACAGCACCCATAGCACCCCACAGCACCCCGTAGAACCCCACAGCACCCACAGCACCCCATAGACCCCATAGACCCACAGCACCCACAGCACCCCACAGCACCCCATAGAACCCCACAGCACCCACAGCACCCCATAGACCCCATAGACCCCACAGCACCCCACAGCACCCACAGCACCCCATAGAACCCACAGCACCCACAGCACCCCATAGACCCCATAGACCCCACAGCACCCCATAGACCCCATAGACCCCACAGCACCCCATAGACCCCATAGACCCCACAGCACCCCATAGCACCTATCCGGAACTACACAGCACCCCACAGCACCCCATAGCACCCACCCTGCACCCCATAGATCACACAGCACCCCATAGCACCCACCCTGCACCCATCCTGCAGCACCCAGACCCTCATAGCGCTCATCCTGCACCACCAGGGACCCCCAGCACCCACCCAGCACCCACCCAGCACCCACCCAGCACCCATCCTGAACCCCACAGCACCCAAATCCCTGCAGCAGCACCCACCGGGTGTCACCCAGAACCCTGCAGAGCCCAAACAGCACCCCACAGCACCCACCCGGGACCACCCAGCACCCACCCGGGACCCACAGCACCCACCCGGGGCTACTCAGCACCCACCGGGTGTCACCCAGAACCCTGCAGAGCCCAAACAGCACCCACAGCACCCACCCGGGACCACCCAGCACCCACCCGGGACCCACAGCACCCACCCGGGGCTACTCAGCACCCACCGGGTGTCACCCAGAACCCTGCAGAGCCCAAACAGCACCCACCCGGGACCACCCAGCACCCACCCAGGGCTCCTCAGCACCCACCCAGGGCTCCTCAGCACCCACCCGGGGCTGCTCAGCACCCACCCGGGACCGCTCAGCACCCACCCGGGGCTACTCAGCACCCACCCAGGACCACCCAGAACCTCTGCAGAGCCCAAACAGCACCCACAGCACCCACCCGGGACCACCCAGCACCCACCGGGTGTCACCCAGAACCTCTGCAGAACCCAAACAGCACCCCACAGCGCCCACCCGGGACCCACAGCACCCACCCGGGACCACCCAGAACCTCTGCAGAACCCAAACAGCACCCACAGCACCCACCCGGGACCACCCAGCACCCACCCGGGGCTACTCAACACCCACCCGGGACCACCCAGCACCCACCCGGGACCACCCAGCACCCACTCGGGACCACCCAGAACCTCTGCAGAGCCCAAACAGCACCCCACAGCACCCACTCGGGACCCACAGCACCCAGCCGGGACCCACAGCACCCACCCGGGACCCACAGCACCCACCCGGGACCACCCAGCACCCACCCAGGGCTACTCAGCACCCACCCGGGGCTACTCAGCACCCACCCGGGACCCACAGCACCCACCCGGGGCTACTCAGCACCCAGCCGGGACCACCCAGAACCTCTGCAGAGCCCAAGCAGCACCCACAGCACCCACTCGGGACCCACAGCACCCAGCCGGGACCCACAGCACCCACCCGGGACCCACAGCACCCACTCGGGACCCACAGCACCCAGCCGGGACCCACAGCACCCACTCGGGACCCACAGCACCCAGCCGGGGCTACTCAGCACCCATCCGGGACCACCCAGCACCCAGCCGGGACCACCCAGAACCTCTGCAGAGCCCAAACAGCACCCACAGCACCCACCCGGGACCACCCAGCACCCACCCGGGACCACCCAGCACCCACCCGGGGCTACTCAGCACCCACCCGGGACCCACAGCACCCACCCGGGACCACCCAGCACCCACCCGGGACCACCCAGCACCCACCCGGGACCACCCAGCGCCCAGCCTGCTGCACCTGCATCACCCCACAGCACCCCATAGCGCCCACCCTGCAGCACCCAGAGCCCTGCAGAGCCCACCCGGGACCCACAGCACCCATCCTGCACCCCTAAAACCCACCCGGGACCCCCAAAACCCACCCGTGTCACCCCACAGCACCCAGAGCGCCCACCCTACACCCCTACGATCCCCCCAGCACCCACCTGTGCCACCCCACAGCACCCCAAAAACCCACCCAGGACACCTAAAATCACCCAAAACCCACCTGTGCCACCCCACAGCACCCACCCAGGACACCTAAAATCCCCCAAAATCACCCCAAAACCACCCAAAACCCACCTGTGCCACCCTATAGCACCCTCTGCACCCAAATCCTGCAGCACCCAGAACCTCTGCAGAGCCCACGTGTTCCCCGAGAATCCCCAAAAACCCACCTGGGACACCCCACAGCACCCCAAAAACCCACCCAGGACACCTAAAACCCACCTGGGCCACCCCACAGCACCCCAAAAACCCACCCTGGACACCTAAAACCCACCTGTGCCACCCCACAGCACCCCAAAAACCCACCTAGGATCCCTAAAATCACCCAAAACCCACCCGAAATCCCCCAAAACCCACCTGGGCCACCCTACAGCACCCCAAAAACCCACCCAGGACACCTAAAATCCCCCAAAACCCAACCGAAATCACCCAAAACCCACCTGTGCCACCCCACAGCACCCCCAAAACCCACCTAGGATCCCTAAAATCACCCAAAATCACCCCAAAACCACCCAAAACCCACCTGTGCCACCCTATAGCACCCTCTGCACCCATCGGGAACCTCTGCAGAACCACCCAGCGCCCCAAAAACCCACCCTGCACCCCAAAAATCCCCCAAAATCCGCCTGTGCCACCCTATAGCACCCTCTGCACCCATCAGGAACCTCTGCAGAACCACCCAGCGCCACAAAAACCCACCCTGCACCCCAAAAATCCCCCAAAAATCCGCCCAAAATCACCCAAAATCCCCCAAAATCCGCCCAGAACCCACCCAAAATCATCCAAAAATCACCCAAAATCCCCCAAAATCCCCCAGCACCCACCTGTGCCACCCTACAGCACCCTCTGCACCCATCGGGAACCTCTGCAGAACCACCCAGCGCCCCAAAAATCACCCAAAATCTCCCAAAAATCACCCCAAAATCCCTCAAAACCCACCCAAAATCCACCAAAAAACACACAAAACCCACCCAAAATCACCCCAAAATCACCCAAAACCCACCTGTGCCACCCTACAGCACCCTCTGCAGAACCACCCAGCGCCCCAAAAACCACCCAGAACCCCCAAAAATCCCCCAAAATCACCCAAAAATCATCCAAAATCCACCTGTGTCACCCTACAGCACCCTCTGCACCCATCGGGAACCTCTGCAGAACCACCCAGCGCCCCAAAAACCCACCCTGCACCCCAAAAATCCCCCAAAAATCCGCCCAAAATCACCCAAAACCCACCCAAAACCCACCCAAAATGACCCAAAATCCGCCTGTGCCACCCCACAGCACCCTCTGCACCCATCGGGAACCTCTGCAGAACCACCCAGCGCCCCAAAAACCCACCTGGGACCCCCAAAAACCCACCCAGAACCCCCAAATCCCCGAAAACCCACCCAAAATCACCCAAAAATCCCCCAAAATCACCCAAAAATCATCCAAAACCCACCCAA
This sequence comes from Lichenostomus cassidix, assembly GCF_008360975.1. Classification (NCBI taxonomy): domain Eukaryota; kingdom Metazoa; phylum Chordata; class Aves; order Passeriformes; family Meliphagidae; genus Lichenostomus; species Lichenostomus cassidix. The sequence continues at coordinate 1,301,478 of NW_028147279.1, read as the reverse complement.
AATCACCCAAAATCCGCCTGTGCCACCCTATAGCACCCTCTGCACCCATCCTGCACCACCCAGCACCCCAAAAACCCACCCAGAACCCCCAAAAATCACCCAAAATCCGCCCAAAATCACCCCAAACCCACCCAAAATCCCCCAAAAACCACCCAGAACCCCAAAAAATCCCCCAAAATCACCCAAAACCCACCCAAAATCCCCCAGCACCCACCTGTGCCACCCTATAGCACCCTCTGCACCCATCGGGAACCTCTGCAGAACCACCCAGCGCCCCAAAAATCACCCAAAATCCCCCAAAAACCCACCCAAAACCCCCAAAAATCACCCAAAAATCCCCCAAAATCCCACTCCCGCACCTCCCATGGCCGGTTCGGTCGGCGTGGCCATGGCGGCTCGGTCCGGTCCGGTCCGGTTCGGCTCGGTTCGGTTCTTTTCGGGAATTTTCCGATGATTTTTCGGGAATTTTCCGATGATTTTTGGGGAATTTTTCGGGATTTTTCGGGGTTTTTCGGTTGGGTTCGGTTCGGTTCGGCTCCTCCCGGCGGCTCGGGAGGCTTCGGAACCTCTCGGGGATTTTCGGAGATTTTCGGCTTTTCTCGGCTGCGGCCGCGGCGCTGCGGCAGAGGGGCGGGGCTAGCGGAGGCCACGCCCACTGGGTGGGGCTTGGCGGGAAAATGGGGCAAAAATGGGCCAAAAATGGCCGAAAATCATCCAAAAAATTGGGCCAAAAATGGGCAAAAATGGGCAAAGATGACCAAAAATGGGCAGAAATGGACAAAAATGGCAAAAAATGGGCAAAAAGTGGCAGAAAAATGACCCGAAAATGGGCAAAAATGGCAAAAAAGGCACAAAAATGGGCAAAAATGGCAAAAAATGGCAAAAAATGACCCCAAAATGAGCAAAAATGGCCAAAAATGGGCCAAAAATGACCCGAAATGGCCAAAAATGGGCCAAAAGTGGACGAAAATGGCCCCAAAAATGGGCAAAAATGACTCAAAAATGGGCCAAAAATGGGCAAAAATGACCCGAAAATGACTCAAAAATGGGCCAAAAATGGGCCAAAATGGGCAAAAATTGGCCAAATATGGGCAAAAATGGCACCAAAATGGGCAAAAATCACCAAAAAGACCAAAAAATGGCCCCAAAATGAGCAAAAATGGGCAAAAAATGACCAAAAATGGCCAAAAATTGCCAAAAATGGCACAAAAATGGCACAAAAATGGCACAAAAATGGACAAAAATGACCCAAAATGGCCAAAAATGGCCCAAAAAAGGCCGAAAATGGGCAAAAATGGCGAAAAATAGCAAAAAATGGCGCAAAAATGGACAAAAATGGGCAAAAATGGACAAAAATAGGCAAAAATGGACAAAAATAGGCAAAAATGGCGGAAAATTGCACAAAAATGGGCAAAAATGACCCAAAATGGCCAAAAATGGCCCAAAAAAGGCACAAAAATGGCGCAAAACTGACCAAAAATGGCCCAAAATGACCCGAAAATGGCAAAAAATGGACAAAAATAGTCCTAAATGGGCAAAAAATGGGCAAAAACTACCAAAAATAGCCCAAAAATGACCCAAAATGGCCCAAAAATGGTCCCAAAATGGCCACAGATTGCCCAAAAATTCACCAAAATGCCCCAAAAATTGACCAAATTGCCCAAAAACAGCCCCAAAATGTCCTCAAAATGGTGCAAAATGCCCCAAAACGAAGTCCAGACTTCCCAAAATATCCCCCAAATCGCCTCAAATCCCCCAAATCCTCCCCAAAACTCCAAAAATCGCCAGAAATTCTCCCCAAATCCTCCTAAAATGCCCCAAAAATCTCTCAAAACCCCCCGAAATCCAAAAAAAATCCTCCAAAATCCCCCTAAAATCTTCTAGGATTCCCAAAAAAATCCCCCAAATCTCCCAAAAATCCCCCAAATCTCCCAAAATTCCCCAAAATCCTCCAAAATTCCCAAAAATTCCCCCAAAAATCCCCAGAATCTCCAAAAAATTCCCAAAATCCCCGAAATTCCCCCAATTCTAAAATCCCAAAATCTCCCCAAAAAATCCCCAAAATCCCAAATCCCCCAGAAAATCCCCAAACTCCCCAAAATCCCCAAAAACCCAAAATCCCTAAAAAACCCCAAATTCCCCAAAACTCCCCAGATCTCCCAAATTCCCTAAATCCCCAGAAATTCCCCCAAAAAATCCCCAAATTCCCTAAAAACCCCAAAATCCTCCCCAAAAATCCCCAAATTCCCCTCAAATCCCCCCAAATTCCCCCAAAATTCCCCCAAAATTCCCCAATCCCCAAAAAACCCAAAAATTCCCCCAAAATCTCCCAAAATCCCCCAAATTTCCCCAAATCCTCCCCAAAAATCCCTTTAAATTTCCCCCAAAACCTCCCAAAATCCCCATAAATCCCAAAATCCCCAGAAATTCCCCAAAATCCCCTAAATCACCCTAAAAATCCCCTAAAATCCCAAATTCCCCAAAAATCCCCAAAATTCCCCAAAATCCTCCCCAAAGCCCCCTAAAATCCCCAAATCCTTCCAAAATTCCCCAAAAAATCCCAAAATTCCCCCAAATCCCCAAAACCCAACAAATCCCAAAAAGCCTCAAATCCCCAAAATCCCCAAATCCTCCTAAAACCCCAAAATCCTCCCTAAAATGTCCAAAATTCCCCCAAATCTCCCCCAATCCTCCTAAAACCCCAAAATCCCCCCAAAATTCCCCCAAAATTCCCCCAAAACATCCCAAAATCTCCCCAAAACCCCCAAAAATCCCCAAATTTCCCCCAAATTCCCTCCCAGTCAGAACCAGCAAACCCCAAACTGGGAAAACGTTTATTGGGACCGAGAGGCTCCGAATTTTGGGAGTTTGGGGATTTTTGGGGGATTTTTGGGGGATTTTTGGGGTTTTGGGGTTTTTTGGGGTTTTCAGGCTCCAAATTTTGGGGTTTTTTGGTGGTTTTTTGTGGTTTTTTGGGGGTTTGGGGGATTTTTTTAGGGAATTTTGGGGCTTTTTGGGGTTTTTTGGGTTTTTTTTTTTGGTTTTTGGGGTTTTTTTTGAGTTTTCTGGGGAATTTTGGGGTTTTCAGGCTCCAAATTTGGGGTCCCTCGGCGACCCCAAATCTTCATCTCATTCGTGTCGAGAGACCTGCAGGGAAATTGGGGAGAAATTTGGGGATTTTGGGGGTAAAAATTTGGGGATTTTGGGGAAATTGGGGATTTTGAAATTTGGGATTTTGAGGGAAATTCGGGGGATTTTAGGATTTTTGGGGGGATTTTAGAGGGAGAATTTAGGGGGAATTTTGAGGATTTAGGGGATTTTGAGATTTTGGGATTTTTGAGGATTTGGGGACATTTGAAGGATTTTGGGGGAGGGGGAATTCTGGGGGAATTTTGAGGGATTTTGGGGATTTCGGGAGATTTTGAGATTTTGGGATTTCAGGAGAAATTTGGGGGTTTTTGATAGAATTTTGGGGATTTTGGTAGATTTTTGGGAGTTTTGGGAGATTTTGGGGTTTGAGGTTTTGGGGAGAAATTTGGGGGATTTTAGGAGATTTTGGGAGTTTTGGGGGATTTTGGGGAGATTTTGGTATTTTTGAGGGATTTGGGGGATTTTGGAGGATTTTTTAGGGGATTTTGGGAGATTTTTTGGATTTTGGAGAGGGTTTTGGGGGAATTTTTGGGTTTTGGGGAATTTTAGGGAATTTAGGGGGAATTTGGGGGAATTTTTGGGGCAAATTTTGTGGAATTTCAGGGAATTTCTGGAGAAATTTTGGAGGATTTTTTTTTATTTTGGGGATTTGGGGAATTTTGAGAGAATTTTGGGGAATTTCAGGGATTTTGGGTGGATTTTGTGGAATTTTTGGGGAAATTTTTTGGGAATTTAGGAGGACTTGGGGATAAAATTTTGGGGAAAAATGTAGGAAATTTGTAGGGAAATTTGGTGGAATTTTAGGGAATTTTTGGGGAAATTTTGTGCAATTTCAGGGAATTTTTGGGGAAATTTTAGGGAATTTTTGTGGAATTTTAGGGGAATTTTTAGGGAATTTTTGGGGAAGTTTTTGGGGAGAATTTGGGGAAATTTTGGGAAATCTGGAGGAAATTTTGGGGGAAATTTTGTGGAATTTTTGGGGGAAGTTTCAGTGGGAATTTTTGTGGAATTTTAGGGAATTTGTGGGGAATTTTTGGGGAATTTCAGGATTTTTTGGAATTTTGGGAATTTCAGGATTTTGGGAATTTTGGGAATTTTGGGAATTTCAGGAATTTCGGGGAATTTTGGGGGAATTTCAGAAATTTTGGGAATTTAGGGAATTTTGGGAATTCCGGAAATCTGGGAATTTCAGAAATTTTGGGTATTTGGGGATTTTGGGAATTTTGGGGGAATTTCAGAAATTTCAGGGCGATTTAAGGAATTTTGGGAATTTGGGAATTTTGGGAATTTATGGGAATTTAGGGAATTTCGGGAATTTCGGGGAAATTTTGGGAATTTTGGGGGAAATTTTGGGGAAATTTTGGGAATTTCTCACTCACGCCTCATGGATTGCCGCAGAGCTCCTTCAGCCTCATCCGGTTCTCCTGTCCTGGAAACCAGTATAAACCAGTTAGAGACCAGTTAGAGACCAGTTAAACCAGTAAAAACCAGTTAGAGACCAGTAAAAACCAGTTAAACCAGTTAGAGACCAGTTAGGGACCAGTTAGAAACCAGTTAGAGACCAGTAAAAACCAGTTAAACCAGTTAGAGACCAGTGAGAGACCAGTAAAACCAGTAAAAACCAGTTAGAGACCAGTTAGAGACCAGTAAAACCAGTTAAACGCCAGTAAAAACCAGTTAGAAACCAGTATAAACCAGTTAGAAACCAGTTAAACCAGTTAGAGACCAGTTAAACCAGTTAGAGACCAGTTAGAAACCAGTTAAACCAGTTAGACACCAGTTAAACACCAGTAAAAACCACTTAAACCAGTTGGAAACCAGTAAAAACCAGTTAGAAACCAGTTAAACCAATTAAAGACCAGTTAGAGACCAGTTAGGGGCCAGTTAAAAACCAGTTAGAAACCAGTAAAAACCAGTACAAACCAGTTAGAAACCACTAAAAAACAGTTAGACACCAGTTAAACCAGTTAGAAACCAGTTAAACCAATTAGAAACCAGTTAGAGACCAGTTAGAAACCAGTTAAACCAGATAGATAGAGACCAGTTAGTGACCAGTTAAACCAGTAAAAACCAATTAGAGACCAGTAAAACCAGTTAAACGCCAGTAAAAACCAGTTAGAAACCAGTATAAACCAGTAAAAACCAGTTAAACCAGTATAAACCAGTTAGAAACCAGTATAAACCAGTTAGAAACCAGTATAAACCAGTTAGAAACCAGTATAAACCAGTATAAACTAGTTAGAAACCAGTTAAACCAATTAGAAACCAGTTAAACCAGTTAGAAACCAGTAAAAACCAGTAAAAACCAGTTGGAAACCAGTTAAACCAATTAAAGACCAGTTAGAGACCAGTTAGGGACCAGTTAAAAACCAGTTAAACCAGTTAGAAACCAGTATAAACCAGTTAGAAACCAGTTAAACCAGTTAGAGACCAGTAAAAACCAGTTAGACACCAGTTAAACCAGTTAGACACCAGTTAAACACCAGTAAAAACCAGTTAAACCAGTTAGAAACCAGTAAAAACCAGTTGGAAACCAGTTAGAAACCAGTAAAAACCAGTTAGAAACCAGTTAAACCAATTAAAGACCAGTTAGAGACCAGTTAGGGACCAGTTAAAAACCAGTTAAACCAGTTAAAGACCAGTTAGAGACCAGTTAGGGACCAGTTAAAAACCAGTTAAACCAGTTAGAAACCAGTAAAAACCAGTAAAAACCAGTTAGAGACGAGTTAGAAACCAGTTAAACCAGATAGAGACCAGTTAGGGACCAGTTAAACCAGTAAAAACCAATTAGAGACCAGTAAAACCAGTTAAACGCCAGTAAAAACCAGTTAGAAACCAGTATAAACCAGTTAGAAACCAGTTAAACCAGTTAGAGACCAGTAAAAACCAGTTAGACACCAGTTAAACCAGTTAGACACCAGTTAAACACCAGTTAAACACCAGTAAAAACCAGTTAGACACCAGTTAAACCAGTTAGACACCAGTTAGACACCAGTTAAACACCAGTAAAAACCAGTTAAACCAGTTAGAAACCAGTAAAAACCAGTTGGAAACCAGTTAGAAACCAGTAAAAACCAGTTAGAAACCAGTTAAACCAATTAAAGACCAGTTAGAGACCAGTTAGGGGCCAGTTAAAAACCAGTTAAACCAGTTAGAAACCAGTAAAAACCAGTAAAAACCAGTTAGAGACGAGTTAGAAACCAGTTAAACCAGATAGAGACCAGTTAGGGACCAGTTAAACCAGTAAAAACCAATTAGAGACCAGTAAAACCAGTTAAACGCCAGTAAAAACCAGTTAGAAACCAGTATAAACCAGTAAAAACCAGTTAAACCAGTTAGAGACCAGTAAAAACCAGTTAGACACCAGTTAAACCAGTTAGACACCAGTTAAACACCAGTAAAAACCAGTTAGAGACCAGTTAGAAACCAGTTAAACCAGTTAGAAACCAGTAAAAACCAGTAAAAACCAGTTGGAAACCAGTAAAAACCAGTTAGAAACCAGTTAAACCAATTAAAGACCAGTTAGAGACCAGTTAGGGGCCAGTTAAAAACCAGTTAAACCAGTTAGAAACCAGTAAAAACCAGTAAAAACCAGTTAGACACCAGTTAAACCAGTTAGACACCAGTTAAACACCAGTAAAAACCAGTTAGACACCAGTTAGAAACCAGTTAAACCACTTAGAGGCCAGTGAGAGACCAGTAAAACCAGTAAAAACCAATAAAACCAGTAAAAACCAGTTAGAAACCAGTGAAACCAGTTAGAGACCAGTTAGAAACCAGTCAAACCAGTCAAACCAGTTAGAAACCAGTGAAACCAGTTAAACCAGTTGGAAACCAGTAAAAACCAGTTATAAACCAGTTAAACACCAGTAAACACCAGTTTGAACCAGTTAAACCAGTTGGAAACCAGTTAAACCAGTAAAAACCATTACAAACCAGTAAAAACCACTACAAACCAGTAAAACCAGTAAAAACCATTACAAACCAGTAAAAACCATTACAAACCAGTAAAAACCATTACAAACCAGTTAAACCAGTAACCCTCTCAGTTCCCATTCCCAGTTCCCTCCCAGTCTCTCCCAGTATAACCCAAACCCATCCCAGTATAAACCAGTCCCTCCCAGTTCCCTCCCAGTATAAACCAGTCCCTCCCAGTTTCCCTCCCAGTCCATCCCAGTCTCTCCCAGTCCCCCCCAGTTTCCCTCCCAGTCCCTCCCAGTATAAACCAGTTCCCTCCCAGTTACTTTGGCTGTTGGTCAAACTTGCAGCGGCAATGGCGACCTGGAGGGGAATGGAAACTGGTTATACTGGGATGGACTGGGAGGGACTGGTTTATACTGGGAGGGAACTGGGATGAATCTGGAGTAAACCGGGATGAACTGGTTTATACTGGGATGGACTGGGATTGAACTGGGATTGAACTGGGATGAACTGGGATGGAACTGAGGGATACTGGGATGAACTAGGTCTATATTGGGAAGGACTGGTTTATACTGGGATGGACTGGGAGGGGATTGTGGGGATACTGGGATGAACTGGGATGGACTGGGATATACTGGGATGGACTGGGATGAACTGGGATTGAACTGGGATGGACTGGGATATACTGGGATGGACTGGTGGCAGCACTGGGAGATACTGGGAGGGAATTGCTGGATACTGGGAGATACTGGGATTGAACTGGGAGGGACTGGGAGTGAACTGGGAGGGACTGGGAGAGACTGGGATGGACTGGTTTATACTGGGATGGACTGGGAGGAGATTGTGGGGATACTGGGATGAACTGGGATAGACTGGGATGGACTGGGAGGGACTGGGATGGAACTGGGATGGAACTGGGATTGAACTGAGGGATACTGGGATGAACTGGGATGGACTGGGAAGGGATTGTGAGGATACTGGGATGAACTGGGATGAACTGGGATGAACTGGGATGGAACTGGGATGAACTGGGATGAACTGGGAATGAACTGGGATGAACTGGGATGAACTGGTGGCAGCACTGGGCAATACTGGGAGGGAATTGCTGGATACTGGGAGATACTGGGAGTGAACTGGGATGAACTGGGATGGACTGGGAATGAACTGGGATGGACTGGGATGAACTGGTTTATACTGGGATGGACTGGGATTGAACTGGGATGGAACTGGGATGAACTGGTTTATACTGGGAAGGACTGGGAGTGGATTGTGGGGATACTGGGATGAACTGGGATGGGATTGAGGAGCACTGGTTTAAACTGGGATTGAACTGGGATGGACTGGGATGGACTGGGATGAACTGGTTTATACTGGGAACTAACTGGAGTTGGTACTGGTTTGGACTGGTTTGAACTGGGATGGACTGGGAGGGAACTGGGGAGGATTTTGGGGAACTTTGGGGGAATTTTGGGAATACTTTGGGAATATTTTGGGGAAATTTTGGAAATATTTTGGGAATTTTTGGGGGATTTTTGGGGGGAATGTTTGGGGAAATATTGGGGAATATTTTGGGAATATTTCAGGAATATTTTGGGATTTTTTGTGGGAATTTTTTGTGAATATTTTGGGGAAATTTTGGGAATATTTTGGGAATATTTTGGGAAAATTTTGGGAATTTTTCAGGACTATTTTGGGTAAATTTTGGGTAAATTTTGGGAATATGTTGGGAATATTTTGGGGAAATTTCGGGAATATTTTGGGAATATTTTGGGAATATTTTGGGGAAATTTTGGGGAAATTTTGGGAATATTTTGGGAATATTTTGGGAAAATTTTGGGAATATTTTGGGGAAATTTTGGGAATATTTTGGGATTTTTTCGGGAATATTTTGGGTATATTTTGGGAATATTTTGGGAATATTTTGGGGAATATTTTGGGAAATATTTTGGGAATATTTCAGGATTTTTTGGGGATTTTTTGGGGATTTTGGGGAATATTTTGGGAATATTTTGGGAATATTTTGGGAATTTTTGGGGTTATTTTGGGATGAATTTTTGGGAATATTTGGGGTTATTTTGGGATGGATTTTTGGGAATATTTTGGGCTATTTTAGGATGGATTTTTGGGGATTTTTAGGATATTTTAGAATAAATTTTTTTGGAAATTTTGGAATGGATTTTGGGGAATATTTTTGGGTCATTTTGAGATATTTTGGGGGAAATTTTTTGGTTATTTTGGGGAAATTTTTTTTTTATATTTTGGGTTATTTTGGGAGAAATTTTTGGGATATTTTGGGATATTTTGGGATGGATTTTGGGATGGATTTTGGGGAATATTTGGGATATTTTAGAATAATTTTTTTTATATTTTTGGCAATTTTGGGGTGGATTTTGGGACTATTTTGGGGTGAATTTAGGGATATTTTTGGCTATTTTGGGGATATTTTTGGCTATTTTGGGGTGAATTTTTGGCAACATTTTGGGGCAATTTGGGGCTTTTTGGGATGGATTTTTGGGAATATTTGGGGCAATTTTGGGGTGAATTTAGGGATATTTTGGGCTATTTTGGGGTGAATTTTTGGGGCAATTTGGGGCTATTTTGGGATGGATTTTTGGGATGGATTTGGGGCAATTTTGGGGTGGATTTTGGGGCTATTTTGGGGTGACTTTTTGGGGCTATTTTGGGCTATTTTGGGGTGAATTTTTGGCAACATTTTGGGAGATATTTTGGGGCTATTTTGGGATGGATTTGGGGAATATTTGGGGCAATTTTGGGGCTATTTTGGGGCTATTTTGGGGAAAATTTTTGGCTATTTTGGGGCTATTTTGGGCTATTTTGGGGTGAATTTTTGGCGACATTTTGGGGCAATTTGGGGCTATTTTGAGGTGGATTTTTGGGGATATTTTGGGGTGATTTTGGGGTGATTTTGGGTCTCTCACTGAGGATGAGGAGAATTCCGAGGACGAAGAAAATCCCAGCGACGATGAGACCTCCGAGGCGCAGAGAGTCGTAGTCTGAAAAACCCCAAAAAAATCCCAAAAAATCCCCAAAAATTCACATTAAAAACCCCAAAAAACCACAAAAAAATCCCAAAAATCACATTGAAAACCCAAAAATTCACCTTATTCACCCCAAAAAACCAACAAAAAATCCCAAAAATCACATTAAAAACCCAAAAATTCACCTTACTCACCCCAAAAACCACAAAAAAAATCCCAAAATTCACATTAAAACCCCAAAAATTCACCTTACTCACCCCAAAAAACCACCAAAAAATCCCAAAAATCACATTAAAAACCCAAAAATTCACCTTATTCACCCCAAAAAACCGCCAAAAAAATCACCTTAAAGCTCTCAAAATTCACATTAAAACCCCAAAAAAATCGCAAAAAAATCCCCAAAAATCTACAAAATTCACATTAAAAACCCCAAAAATTCACCTTAATCACCCTAAAAAAATCAGTTGGAACCCCAAAAAATCACCTTAAAATTCCCAAAAATCACTTTAAAAACCAAAAGAATCCCAAAAATTCACCTTAAAAGCCTCAAAATTCACCTTAATCACCCCAAAAAAATCAGCTGGAACCCAAAAAAACCCAAAAAATCACCATAAAACACCCAAAAATCACTTTAAAACCAAAAAATCACATTAAAAACCCCAAAATTCACACCTGAACTCCCAAAATCGCCCAAAATCACCCCAAAAATCACACCTGAACTCCAAAATTCACACCTGAACCCCAAAAAATCACCCAAAATCCCCAAAAAATCACCCAAAATTCACACCCGAACTCCAAAAATCACCCAAAATCCCCAAAATGTCACCCAAAATCACCCCAAATTCACACCTGAACCCCAAAAAATCACCCAAAATCCCCAAAATTCACACCCGAACCCCAAAAATCACCCAAAATCCCCAAAATATCACCCCAAATCACCCAAAATTCACACCTGAAACCCAAAAAATCACCCAAAATTCACAGCTCAACCCCAAAAATCACCCCAAATCACCCCAAAAATCACACCTGACCTCCAAAATTCACACCTGAACCCCAAAAATCACCCAAATTCACACCTGAATCCCAAAAATCATCCAAAATCACCCAAAATTCACACTTGAACCACAAAAATAATCCAAAATCACCCCAAAAATCACACCTGAACTCCAAAATTCACCCAAAATCCCCAAAATTCACACCTGAACCCCAAAAAAATCACTCGAAATCCCCAAAAATCACCCAAAATTCACACCTGAACCCCAAAAATCACCCCAAATCACCCCAAAATTCACACCTGAACCCCAAAAAATCACTCGAAATCCCCAAAAATCACCCAAAATTCACACCTGAACCCCAAATATCATCCAAAATCATCCCAAAATTCACACCTGAACCCCAAAAAATCACCCAAAATTCACAGCTCAAAAATCACCCCAAATCACCCCAAAAATCACACCAGACCTCCAAAAATCACACCTGAACCCCAAAAAATCACCCAAATTCACACCTGAATCCCAAAAATCATCCAAAAATCACCCAAAATTCACACTTGAACCACAAAGATCATCCAAAATCACCCCAAAAATCGCACCTGAATTCCAAAATTCACCCAAAATCCCCAAAATTCACACCTGAACCCCAAAATTCACACCTGAACCCCAAGAAATCACCCAAAATCCCCAAAAATCACCCAAAATTCACACCTGAACCCCAAAAAATCACCCAAAATTCACACCTGAATCCCAAAAATCACCCTAAATCACCCCAAAAATCACATCGGAACCCCAAAAATCACCTGAAGGTTCCCAAAATCACCTGAAATCACTTAAAATCACCCCAAAAATCACACCTGACCTCCAAAAATCACACCTGAACCCCAAAAAATCACCCAAAATTCACACCTGAATCCCAAAAATCATCCAAAATCACCCAAAATTCACACTTGAACCACAAAAATCATCCAAAATCACCCCAAAAATCGCACCTGAACTCCAAAATTCACCCAAAATCCCCCCAAATTCACACCTGAACCCCAAAAAATCACCCGAAATCCCCAAAAATCACCCAAAATTCACACCTGAACCCCAAAAATCACCCAAAATCCCCCCAAAATCCGCACCCGAACCCCAAAAAATCACCGAAAATCACCCCAAAAAATCACCCGAACCCCAAAAATCACCCAGAATCCCCCCAAAAATCACCCGAAATCCCCAAAATATCACCGAAAATCACCCCAAATTCACACCTGAACCCCAAAAAATCACCCAAAATCCCCAAAAATCACCCAAAATTCACACCCGAACCCCAAAAATCACCCAAAATCACCCCAAATATCACCTGAAACCCAAAATATCACCCAAAATCACCCCAAAATCCGCACCCGAACCCCAAAAAATCACCGAAAATCCCCCCAAAAAATCACCCGAAATCACCCAAAATCTCCCCAAAATCCCCCCAAATTCCCGCCCCGCCCCTCCCCCCGCTCACCGTAGTGGAATCGCTCCCACTCTGACGTCACCGGCTCTGCGGGAAGGGGGGAGGGGCGGCGTCACACCTGGGCCCGATGACGTCATCCCGCCCCGCGATGACGTCATCCCCTCGCTCACCTGCCTTGGCCGTGATTGGCGCCATCGCTGCTCACCTGGGAAAGGTGGGAATTTGCCTTTTTCCCAAAATTTTTCCCCATTTTTCCCCAATTTTTTCCCACTTTTCCCCATTTTTTCCAAATTTTTCCCAATTTTTCCCAATTTTTCCCAATTTTTCCCCAATTTTTCCAATTTTTTCCCACTTTTTCCCACTTTTCCCCGATTTTTTCCCATTTTTCCCAATTTTTCCCCAATTTTTCCCAAATTTTTCCCAATTTTTTCCCCATTTTTCCCCAATTTTCCCAATTTCCCCCCAATTTTTTCCCACTTTTCCCCACTTTTTCCTAAAATTTTCCCAATTTTCCCCCAATTTTTTCCCACTTTTCCCCAATTTTTCCCAATTTTTCCCAATTTTTCCCCATTTTTCCCAATTTTTCCCCAATTTTTCCCAATTTTTTCCCCATTTTTTCCCCACTTTTCCCCATTTTCCCCAAATTTTTCCCCATTTTTCCCAATTTTTCTCCATTTTTCCAAATTTTTCCCCAATTTTCCCCAAATTTTTTCCAATTTTTCCCCATTTTTTCCAAATTTTTCCCCAATTTTTCCCAATTTATTTTCCCCATTTTTTCCCCATATTTTCACTATTCTTTTCCTACTTTTCCCCATTTTTTCCAAATTTTTCCCAATTTTTCCCAATTTTTCCCCATTTTTTCCAAATTTTTCCCAAATTTTTCCCATTTTTCCCAATTTTCCCCAGACTTTTCCCCTTTTTTTCCATTCCCCCCATTTTCCCCCATTTTTCCTGATTTTCCCACTTTTTCCCAATTTTCCCTTTTTTCCCAATTTCTTCCCAAATTTTTCCCCAGTTATTCCCCATTTTCCCCAATTTCCCCATTTTCCCCCTATTTTTCCTGATTTTTTTCCCACTTTTCCCCAGATTTTTCCCATTTTTCCCAATTTTTTCCCATTTTCCCCAATTTTTCCCAATATTTTCCCAATTTCTTCCCATTTTTCCTCAGATTTTTCCCAATTTTTTCCAAAAATTTTCTCTTTTTCCCCCAATTTTCCCATTTTTTTCCCACTTTTCCTCCATTTTTCCCATTTTTCCCCAATTTTTCCCAATTTTTTCCATTTTTTTCACAATTTCCCATTTCCTCACTTTTTCCCCCACTTATTCCCAAATTTTCCCAAATTTTCCCAATTTTTCCCAATTTCCCTCAAATTTTCCCAAATTTTCCCAATTTTCCCCCATATTTCCCAATTAGGGAAAATTGGGGGAAAAAAAGGAGGAATTTTGGGGAAATTTTGGGACAAATTGGAAGAACTTTGGGAAAAATTTGGAGAAAATTTGGAGAAGTTTGGGGAAAATAGGAAAAAAATTGAGGAAAAATGGGAATTTTGGGAAAATTTGGGTGGAAAATTCGGGAAAATTGGGAAAAATTTGGGAATAAATTGGAGAAGTTTGGGGGAAATTGGGGAAAACTGGGAAAGATTGGGAAATTTGGGGGAAAATGGGAAAAATGAGGAAATTTTGGGGAAATCCAGAAAAAAATTGAAAAATTGGGAAAATTTAGGAAAAATCCAGAAAAAAAAAAAGGGAAAATTGGGGAAAATTTGGGGAAATTCGAGGGGAAAAAAGAGAAAATTTTGGGGAAAATTGGGAAAATTTGGGGGAAATTAAAACCAAAAAAAAGGGGAAAATTTAGGAAAAACTAAAAAAAAAAAAAAAAAAAAGGGAAAATTTGGGGGAAATCCAGAAAAAAAGGGAAAAAAATGACATTTTTGGGGGAAAAAGTTAAAGGAAAAATTGGGGAAATTTGGGGAAAATTTAGGGGAAATCTGGAAAAAAAAGAAAGTAAAAAATCTGGAAAATTTGGGGAAAATCCAGAAAAAAAGGGGAAAAATTGGGAAAATTGGGGAAATTCAGAAAAAAAAAAAGAGAAAATTTGGGAAAATTTGGGGGAAAATTGGGAAAAAATGGTGTCAAACTGGGAGAAACTGGGAGAAACTGGGAGAAACTGGGAGAAACTGGGATCAAACTGGGATAAACTGGGAGAAACTGGGATCAAACTGGGAGCTACTGGGAGCTACTGGGATAAACTGGGACAGACTGGCATAAACTGGGATCAAACTGGGATCAAACTGGGATAAACTGGGATCAAACTGGGAGAAACTGGGAGAAACTGGGAGAAACTGGGATCAAACTGGGATAAACTGGGATCAAACTGGGATTAACTGGGACCAAACTAGGATTAACTGGGATCAAACTGGGATTAACTGGGATCAAACTGGGAGAAACTGGGATCAAACTGGGACAGACTGGCATAAACTGGGATCAAACTGGGATAAACTGGGATCAAACTGGGATCAAACTGGGAGCTACTGGGATTAACTGGGATTAACTGGGATCAAACTGGGATTAACTGGGATCAAACTGGGATCAAACTGGGATCAAACTGGCATAAACTGGGATCAAACTGGGATCAAACTGGGATTAACTGGGATCAAACTGGGACAGACTGGCATAAACTGGGATCAAACTGGCATAAACTGGGATCAAACTGGGAGAAACTGGGACAGACTGGGAGAAACTGGGATCAAACTGGGATTAACTGGGATCAAACTGGGATCAAACTGGGAGCTACTGGGATTAACTGGGATTAACTGGGATCAAACTGGGATTAACTGGGATCAAACTGGGACAGACTGGGGGGACAAACTGGGCCTAACTGGGATCAACTGGGAGCTGGCATTGGGATCAAACTGGGATACTGGCATAAACTGGGAAAATTGGTCACTGGGAGAAACTGGGATCAACTGGGAGAAACTGGGATCAAACTGGGAGTTACTGGGAAAAATGCTGGGACTTACTGGGAGATACTGGGATGAACTGGGAGATACTGGGTTACTGGGAGTTACTGGGATCAAACTGGGAGTTACTGGGAGTTAACTGGGGATTTACTGGGTTACTGGGATTAACTGGGAGCTACTGGATTTACTGGGAATTACTGGGAGTTGTTACTGGGATTTACTGGGATTAACTGGGGTCAAACTGGGAGTAACTGGGAGTTACTGGGAAACTTCTGGGCCTTACTGGGATTAACTGGGAGTTACTGGGATTAACTGGGAGCAACCAGAGTTACTGGGAATTACTGGGAGTTGTTACTGGGAGTTACTGGGAATTACCGGGGGACAAACTGGGAGTTACTGGGAAACATTCTGGGCCTTACTGGGATGAACTGGGAGTTACTGGGATGAACTGGGAGCAACCAGAGTTACTGGGAATTACTGGGAGTTGTTACTGGGAGTTACTGGGAATTACCGGGGGACAAACTGGGAGTTACTGGGAGTTACTGGGAAACATTCTGGGCCTTACTGGGATGAACTGGGAGTTACTGGGATGAACTGGGAGCAACCCGAGTTACTGGGAATTACTGGGAGTTGTTACTGGGAGTTACTGGGGGACAAACTGGGAGTTACTGGGAGTTACTGGGAAACATCTGGGTTACTGGGATGAACTGGGAGCTACTGGGATGACTGGGAGGTTACTGGGAATTACTGGGAGTTGTTACTGGGAATTACCGGGGGACAAACTGGGAGTCACGGGGAGTTACTGGGACACTGGGTTCTGGGTGACTGGGAGTTACTGGGTGAACTGGGAGCACTGGATTACTGGGAGTTGTTACTGGAGTTACTGGGATTACTGGGAGTTACTGGGAACATTCTGGGCCTTACTGGGATGAACTGGTCGTTACTGGGATGAACTGGGAGCAACCGGAGTTACTGGGAATTACTGGGAGTTGTTACTGGGAGTTACTGGGAATTACCGGGGGACAAACTGGGAGTTACTGGGAGTCACTGGGAAACATTCTGGGCCTTACTGGGATGAACTGGGAGTTACTGGGATGAACTGGGAGCAACCCGAGTTACTGGGAATTACTGGGAGTTGTTACTGGGAGTTACTGGGAATTACCGAGGGACAAACTGGGAGTTACTGGGAATTACCGGGGGAGTGACTGGGAGTCACTGGGGGACTCCCGGGCCTTACTGGGAGCTACTGGTTTGAACTGGGAGCAACCGGAGTTACTGGGAGTTGTTACTGGGAGTCACTGGGAGTCGCTGGGAGTCACTGGGGGACACTGGGGGACACTCTGGGCCTTACTGGGATGAACTGGGAGTTACTGGGATGAACTGGGAGTTACTGGGATGAACTGGGAGCAACCGGAGTTACTGGGAGTTGTTACTGGGAGTTACTGGGAATTACCGGGGGACAAACTGGGAGTCACTGGGAATTACCGGGGGAGTTACTGGGAGTCACTGGGGGACTCCCCGGGCCTTACTGGGAGCTACTGGTTTGAACTGGGAGCTCCCCTCCCCCCCAAGGTCACCCCGAGGTCACAGCCCAGCCAGGCCCCTCCCCCTCCCAGTCCCTCCCAGTTCATCCCAGTTCCTCCCAGTCCCTCCCAGTCCCCCCCAGTCCCCCCCGGCGCCCCCCAGTCCGTCCCAGTCCATCCCAGTACCTTACTGGGAGCTCAGCTCCCTCCCAGTTCACCCTAACCCTGCCGCGGCTATTTTTAACCGATGACGTCACCGGGGGGGGGGTGGGGCTTGGCCACGCCCCCTCCCAGTTCCACCAGTAAGGGAGTGGGACTGGCACTGGGAAGGGGCTGGGAGGGGCCTGGAGCTCCCAGTTAGACCAGTAAGGGACTGGGAATGGACTGGGAAGGACTGGGAGGGGGCGTGGCCTGCGACCCTCCCAGTAACGGACCAGTAACGGACCAGTAAGGGACTGGGAGGAGTTCAGGCCACGCCCCCGACCAGTAACGGACCAGTAACGGACTGGGAGGGGCCTGAGGGTCCCAGTTAGACCAGTAAGGGACTGGGAATGGACTGGGAGGGGCTGAAGCCACGCCCCCTCCCAGTAAGGGACCAGTAAGGGACTGGGAATGGACTGGGAGCCTCAGTGCTCCCAGTAACTCCCAGTGCTCCCAGTAAGGATTCCCAGTAACTCCCAGTCCCTCCCAGTAATTCCCAGTAACGATTCCCAGTAACGATCCCAGTAACTCCCAGTGCTCCCAGTAACGCCCAGTAACTCCCAGTGATTCCCAGTAACTCCCAGTCCCTCCCAGTAACTATCCCAGTAACGATGCCAGTAACGATCCCAGTCCCTCCCAGTCGCTCCCAGTCCCTCCCAGTGCTCCCAGTAAGGATTCCCAGTCCCTCCCAGTCGCTCCCAGTAACAAAGTCCCCCATGTCCCAGTCCCTCCCAGTGCCCCCCAGTCCCTCCCAGTCCCTCCCAGTCCCTCCCAGTCCCTCCCAGTCCATCCCAGTAACAAAGTCCCTTTGTCCCAGTCGCTCCCAGTCCCTCCCAGTGCTCCCAGTAACAAAGTCCCTTTGTCCCAGTGACCCCCAGTCCCTCCCATTTCAATCCCAGTTCTCCCAGTAACAAAATCCCTCTGTCCCAGTGACCCCCAGTCCATCCCAGTCCCTCCCAGTCGCTCCCAGTAACAAAGTCCCCTCTATCCCAGTCGCTCCCAGTCCCTCCCAGTCCATCCCAGTAACAAAGTCCCCTCTGTCCCAGTGCCCCCAGTCCCTCCCAGTCCCTCCCAGTCCATCCCAGTAACAAAGTCGCTCTGTCCCAGTCGCTCCCAGTCCATCCCAGTAACAAAGTCCCTTTGTCCCAGTGACCCCCAGTCCATCCCAGTCCCTCCCAGTCCATCCCAGTAACAAAGTCCCTTTTTCCCAGTGACCCCCAGTGCCCCCCAGTCCCTCCCAGTCCATCCCAGTAACAAAGTCCCTCTGTCCCAGTCGCTCCCAGTCCCTCCCAGTCCATCCCAGTAACAAAGTCCCTCTGTCCCAGTCGCTCCCAGTCCCTCCCAGTGCTCCCAGTAACAAAGTCCCTCTGTCCCAGTCGCTCCCAGTCCCTCCCAGTGCTCCCAGTAACAAAGTCCCTCTGTCCCAGTCGCTCCCAGTCCCTCCCAGTGGCTCCCAGTAACAAAGTCGCTCTGTCCCAGTTTGGCTCTGGGCCAGTTCCCAACAAGCGGCGCTCAGTGTCCGGAGGGGGCGTGGCCTGTCCATATATGGTCATTTTGTCCATATATGGTCATCCCCGGCCGCGCGCCAGCGCGCCTCACCATATATGGGATCTAATTACCATATGTGGGCGGGGCTTCACCAAGCCACGCCCACCAGCCGGACGGCGCGCCGCTGGAGCTCCCGGGGGGGTTTGGGGGGAAAACCCCAAAATTTGGGGGATTTTGGGGGAAATTTGGGGGATTTTGGGGGATTTTGGGAGGGGGGGAGGAGTGGGAGGGGAAGAGGAATTTTTGGGGATTTTTTTGGGTTTTTTTGGGATTTTTTGGGGATTTTTCGGGTGAATTTTGTGAATTTTTGGGAAATTTGGGGATTTTGGGGGAATTTGGGGGATTTTTGGAGGGGGGAGGAATTTTGGGATTTTTGGGTTTTTGATTATTTTGGATTTTTGGGTTTTTTTGGATTTTTTGGCGAAATTTGGGAATTTTTGGGTAATTTTGGGAAAATTTGGGGATTTTGGGGGATTTTTGGGAATTTTGGGGGATTTTGGGATTTTGGGGAATTTTTGGGATTTTGGGGATTTTAAATTTGGGGATTTTGGGGATTTTGGGTTAGGATTTGGGGTTTTTTAGGATTTTGGGATTTTTGGGATTTGGGGGTTTTGGGGATTGATTTTTGGGATTTTTGGGGGGGATTTTTTGGGGATTTTTTGGGATTTTTTTGGGGATTTTTGGGGGATTTTTGGGGGATTTTTGGGGGATTTTTTTGGGATTTTTTGGGGATTTTTTTGGGATTTTTGGGGGGATTTTTTGGGGATTTTTTGATTGGGGAAAATTGGAATTTTGGGATTTTTTTGGATTTTTTTGGGGATTTTTGGGGGAATTTTTGGGATTTTTTTAATTTTTTCGGGTTTTTTTTGATTTTTGGGATTTTTTGGGATTTTTTTGGGGATTTTTCGGAATTGGGGATTTTGGGGTTAATTCGGGGGGATTTGGGGTCGAGATTGTAGAAGCGCCGATTTGGGGGTTTTAGGGTTTTTTGTGGTTTTGGGATTTTGTATTTTTAGCGATTTTTAGGATTTTTGGGTATTTATTTGATTTTTTAGGTTTTTTTTTTAGGATTTTTTGGGGTAATTTTTGGGATTTTTTGGGATTTTTTTTGGGGTTTTCTTCCCAGTTCGCAGATTTTAGGGTCGATTTTTAGGGGATAACTGAGTTTGGGATTTTTTGGGGATTTTTGGGGGGTATTTTTAGCGATTTTTTTAGGGATTTTTTGGGGGTATTTATTTGATTTTTTTAGGTATTTTTTTAGGATTTTTTGGGGTAATTTTTGGGATTTTTTGGGGATTTTTTTGGGATTTTTTGGGGATTTCTTTTGGGGTTTCTTTTAGGGCACTGAACTCCACCCGGAGCTCTAAATTTGGGGTTTTAAAGGGTTTTTTTTAGTTTTTTGGGGTTTTTGGCTTTTTTTTAGGATTCTTCTTAGGCTTTTTTGGGGATTTTTTTGGGGCTTTTTTAAGGGGTTTTGTGGGATTTTTTTAGGGTTTTTTCGGGATTTTTAAAGGGTTTTTTGTGGGATTTTTAAAGGGTTTTTTAGGGTTGATTTAGGGTGATTTGGGATTTTTAGGGTTTTTTGGTGTTTTTTGATTTTTGGGGCTTTTTAGGCTTTTTTAGGGCTTTTTAGGGATTTTTTTCCTCATTTTTTGGGGTTTTTTTAAGGTTTTTTTCATCCGTTTTGGGGGTTTGGGATTTTTTTAGGCTTTTCAAGGCTTTTAACAGGTTTTTTTGGGGGTTTTTTTTAGGGTTTTTGGTGCTTTTTTAGGATTTTTTTTTTTTAGACTTTTTTACGGTATTTTAGGGTTTTTTTGGTTTTGGGGATTTTGTAAGGTTTTTTTTACGTTTTTTTAGGATTTTTTAGGTTTTTTTAGGCTTTTAATGGTTTTTGTTGCCTTTTTAGGTTTCTAAAAGGGTTTTTTCCAGGCTTTTTTAGGGTTTTTTGGGCAATTTTGGGGTTTTTAATGCCTTTTAAAGGCTTTTTAAGGGTTTTTTTTTAGGGTTTTTTAGGGTTTTTTAGGCTTTTGGGGTTTTTTTTGGTTTTTAGGGTTTTTTAAAGCTTTTTTCAGGTTTTTTCAGGGATTTTTTTGGGCTTTTTTAGGCTTTTTTTTTAGGATTTTTCTCAGGCTTTTAAAGGGTTTTTTTTTGGCGTTTTTTGGGGGGAATTTTTTAGGTTTTTAGGGTTTTTTAGGCTTTTTGGGGTTTTTTTGATTGTTCTTTGGGGTTTCTTTAGAGGTTTTTGGTGGTTTTTTTAGGCTTTTGTAGGGATTTTGTTGGTTTTTTAGGATTTTTTTCGAGTGTTTTGGGGTTTTTTGGGGGGTTTGGTTTTGGGGTTTTTAGGCTTTTTTAGATTTTTGGGGTTTTCTTGGGTTTTTAAGGCTTATTTAGGGTTTTTTTTTCATGTTTTGGGGTTTTTTGAGGCTTTTCAAGGCATTTTCAGGGGTTTTTTTCGAGGTTTCTTTGAGGTTTTTGGTTTAGTTTTTTTAGGGTTTTTTGGGGTTTTTAGGGTTGTTTGTTTGGTTGGTTTTAGGGTTTTGGGGGATTTTTAGGGTGTTTTGGGGTTTTTTTTTTAGGCTTTTTCAGGATTTTCGAGGTTTCTTGAGGCTGTTTTTGGGGTTTTAGGCTTTTCAAGGCATTTTCAGGGTTTTTTGGGGGTTTTTTTAGGTTTTTTTTAAAAGGTTTTTTAGGCTTTTCAAAGCGTTTTTAGGGTGGTTTTTGGGTTTTTTTTAGGGTTTTTAAGGGTTTTTTTCTGTTTTGGGTTTTTTTTTTTAGCTTTTCTAGGGTTTTAGGGATTTTCAGGATTATTTAGGATTTTTTTTGTTTATTTTTAGGGTTTTCAAGGCATTTTTAGGGTTTTTGGGGGGTTTTTTTAGGGTTTTTTGGGTTTGGGGATTTCTTTTTCCTTTTCTAGGCTTTTTTAAGCTTTTAGGGATTTTCAGGATTATTTAGGATTTTTTTTTATTTTTAGGGTTTTCAAGGCATTTTTAGGGGTTTTTGGGATTATTTTTAGGGTTATTTTTGGGGTTTTTTAGGTTTATTTTTAGGGTTTTTAGGGGTTTTTGGGGTTTTTTTAAACTTTTTAGGCTTTTTTAGGCTTTTAGGGATTTTCAGATTATTTAGGATTTTTTTTTTTGTTTTTAGAAGGCATTTTTAGGGTTTTGGGTTTTTTTAGGGTTTTTTAGGGGTTTTTTTAGGGTTTTTTAGGGTTTTTTGGGGTTTTTTTTAACTTTTTTAGGCTTTTTTAGGCTTTTAGGGATTTTCAGGATTATTTAGGATTTTTTTTTATTTTTAGGGTTTTCAAGGCGTTTTTTAAGGTTTTTTGGGGTTTTTTTTAGGGTTTTTTAGGGTTTTTTGGGGTTTTTTTTTTAACTTTTCTAGGCTTTTTTAGGCTTTTAGAGATTTTCAGGATTATTCAGTTTTTTTGGGGTTTTTTTTAGGGTTTTCAAAGCGTTTTCAGGGTTGTCTTTGGAGTTTCTTTAGGTTTTTCGTTTGGGGTTTTTTTTTAGGGTTTTTAAGGTTTTTTTTAGGGTTATTTGGGATTTTATTTTGTTAGGTTTTGGGGTTTTTTTAAGGGATTTTCAGGGCGCTTTGTGGGTTTTTTGAGGCTTTTTTTGGGGTTTTCTAGGGTTTTTAGGGCTTTCAAAGGGGTTTTTTGTGGGTATTTTAGGGTTTTTTTAGGCTTTTTTTTGGGGTTTTCTAGGGTTTTTAGGGCTTTCAAGGGGTTTTCAAAGGGTTTTTTTAGGGTATTTTAGGGTTTTTTAGGCTTTTTTTGGGGTTTTCTAGGGTTTTTAGGGCTTTCAAAGGGGGTTTTTGGGGTTTTTTTGGGTTTTTTGTGGGTATTTTAGGGGTTTTTTTTGGTTTCTAGGGTTTTTAGGGTTTTTGGGTATTTTAGGTTTTTTGGCTTTTGGGTTTTCTTAGGTTTTGGGCTTTCAAAGGGGTTTTTTTGGGGTTTTTTGTGGGTATTTTAGGGTTTTTTTAGGCTTTTTTGGGGTTTTTAGGGCTTTCAAAGGGGTTTTTAGGGTTTTTTTGGGGTTTTTTGTGGGTATTTTAGGGTTTTTTAGGCTTTTTTTGGGGTTTTCTAGGGTTTTTCAGGTTTTTAGGGCTTTGAAAAGGGTTTTTAGGGTTTTTTTGTGGGTATTTTAGGGGTTTTTGAGGCTTTTTTGGGGGTTTTCTAGGGTTTTTAGGGCTTTCAAAGGGGTTTTTAGGGTTTTTTTGGGGTTTTTTGTGGGTATTTTAGGGTTTTTTAGGCTTTTTTTGGGTTTTTCTAGGGTTTTTAGGGCTTTCAAAGGGGTTTTTTGTGGTTTTTTGTGGGTATTTTAGGGTTTTTTGTGGCTTTTTTTGGGTTTTTCTAGGGTTTTTAGTGCTTTCAAAGGGGTTTTCAGGGGTTTTTGGGTTTTTTGTGGGTATTTTAGGGTTTTTTTTTTGGGGTTTTCTAGGGTTTTTAGGGCTTGGGTTTTGTTTTTGTGTTTTTAGGGTTTTTTAGTTTTTGGTTTTAGGGTTTTTAGGGTTTTTAGGTTTTCAGGGGTTTTTTGGGGTTTTTTGTGGGTATTTTAGAGTTTTTTTAGGGTTTTTTGGGGGTTTTCTAGGGTTTTTAGGGCTTTCAAAGGGGATTTTTGGGGTTTTTTGTGGGTATTTTAGGGTTTTTTAGGCTTTTTTGGGGTTTTCTAGGGTTTTTAGGGTTTTTAGGGCTTTCAAAGGGGTTTTCAGGGGATTTTTGGGGTTTTTTGTGGGTATTTTAGGGTTTTTTAGGCTTTTTTTGGGGTTTTCTAGGGTTTTTAGGGCTTTTCAAAGGGGTTTTTAATTGGGTTTTTGGGTTTTTGGTGGGTATTTTAGGGTTTTTAGGCTTTTTTGGGTTTTTAGGGTTTTTAGGGTTTTTAGGGCTTTCAAAGGGGTTTTTTGGGGTTTTTTGTGGGTATTTTAGGGTTTTTTAGGCTTTTTTTGGGGTTTTCTGGGGTTTTTAGGGCTTTCAAAGGGGTTTTTAGGGGTTTTTTGTGGGAATTTTAGGGTTTTTTTGAGGATTTTTTTGGGTTTTCTAGGGTTTTTAGGGCTTTCAAGGGGGTTTTCAGGGGATTTTTAGGGGTTTTTTGTGGGTATTTTAGGGTTTTTTAGGGTGGTTTTTGGGTTTTTCTAGGGTTTTTAGGGTTTTTAGGGCTTTCAAAGGGGTTTTTAGGGGATTTTTAGGGGATTTTTGTGGGTATTTTAGGGTTTTTTTAGGCTTTTTTTTGGGTTTTCTAGGGTTTTTAGGGCTTTCAAAGGGGTTTTCACGGGATTTTTTGGGGTTTTTTGGTGGGTATTTTAGGGTTTTTGAGGCTTTTTTTGGGGTTTTCTAGGGTTTTTAGGGTTTTTAGGGCTTTCAAAGGGGTTTTTTGGGGTTTTTTGTGGGTATTTTAGGGGTTTTTTAGGCATTTTTGGGGTTTTCTAGGGTTTTTAGGGCTTTCAAAGGGGTTTTTTGGGGTTTTTTGTGGGTATTTTAGGGTTTTTGGCTTTTTTGGGTTTTCTGGGGTTTTTTAGGGTTTTCAAAGGGGTTTTTAGGTTTTTTGTGGGTATTTTAGGGTTTTTTAGGTTTTTTGGGGGTTTTCTGGGTTTTTTAGGGCTTTCAAAGGGGTTTTAGGGTTTTTGTGGGATTTTAGGTTTTTTAGGCTTTTTGGGGTTTTCTAGGGTTTTTAGGGCTTTCAAAGGGGTTTTGGGGTTTTTTGGGTTTTTTGTGGGTATTTTAGGGTTTTTTAGGCTTTTTTTGGGGTTTCAGTTTTAGGGTTTTTATTTTGTGGGATTTTAGGTTTTTTTGTGGCTTTTGTTTTCTATTTTAGGCTTTGTGTTTTTTTTTTTTTGTGGGTATTTTTAGGGTTTTTTTAGGCTTTTTTGGGGTTTTCTAGGGTTTTTAGGGCTTTTAAAGGGGTTTGGGTTTTTTTGGGTTTTTTGTGGGTATTTTAGGGTTTTTTAGGCTTTTTTTGGGGTTTTCTAGGGTTTTTAGGGCTTTCAAAGGGGTTTTCAGGGGATTTTTTGTGGGTATTTTGGGGTTTTTTAGGCTTTTTTTGGGGTTTTCTAGGGTTTTTAGGGCTTTCAAAGGGGTTTTTTGGGGTTTTTTGTGGGTATTTTAGGGTTTTTTTTAGGGTGGTTTTTGGGTTTCTTAGGCTTTTCAAGGCATTTTCAGGTTTTTTTTTAAATTGGGGTTTTTTTAGGATTTTAAGGGATTTTTAGGGGTTTTTTTAGGGTTTCTTTTAGGGGTTTTCTAGGCTTTTTTTACGCCTTTTCAGCCTTTTTAAGGTTATTTTTAGGGTTTTCCCCAGTTTTTTGTGGGTTTTTGGGGTTATTTTGATGCCTTTTCAGGCTCTTTTGAGGGTTTTTTCGGGTTATTTTTGGGTTTTTTAGGGATTTTTAGGGTGGTTTTGGGGTTCCTTTGGGGTCTTTTTCGGGGTTTTTAGGTTTTCAAGGCTTTTCGAGGCATTTTTCAGGTGCGTTTTTTGAGGTTTCTTGTGAGTTTTTGGGGTTTTTGTTGGGGTTTTTTTTTTGTTTTTGGGGGTTTTTTTGGGTTTTGGGGTTTTTTTTTTTTGGGTTTTTTCGGGTTTTTTGGGGTTTTTTGGGGTTTTTTTTCGGGTTTTGTTGGGATTTTTTTGGTTTTTGAGGTTTTTTCGGGTTTTTGGGTTTTTGGGGGTTTTTGTAGTTTTTTTTGGGGTTTTTTCAGGTTTTTTCAGGTTTTTTGGGGGATTTTTGGGGTTTTAGGTTTTTTTTTTCGGGTTTTCTTCAGGGATTTTTTGGGTTTTGAGGATTTTTAAGGGATTTTTAGGGTTTTTTTCAGGTTTTTTTCAGTTTTTTTCGGGATTTTTGGTTTTTTAAGGGTTTTTTTGGGTTTTATCAGGATTTTTTCCGGTTTTTTAGGGTTTTTGGGGTTTTTTTCGGGTTTTTTTCAGGGTTTTTTTTAGTTTTTGAGGATTTTTAAGGGTTTTTTTAGGGTTTTTCAGGATTTTTTTCAGGTTTTATCGGGTTTTTGGGTTTTAAAGGCTTTTTTTAGGGTTTTATCAGGATTTTTCAGGATTTTTAGGGTTTTTGGGGTTTTTTTGGGTTTTTTTCAGGGTTTTTTTTAGTTTTTTGAGGATTTTTAGGGTTTTTAAGGTTTTTTCAGGATTTTTTTCAGGTTTTTTCGGGTTTTTTTGGTTTTTTAAGGCTTTTTTAGGGTTTTATCAAGTTTTTTTCGGGTTTTTTAGGGTTTTTAGGGGTTTTTTTCGGGTTTTTTTCAGGGTTTGTTTTGGTTTTTGAGGATTTTTTCAGGTTTTTAGGGTTTTTTCCAGTTTTTTTCAGGTTTTTTGTGTTTTTAAGGCTTTTTTTAGGGTTTTATCAGGTTTTTATCAGGATTTTTTTCAGGTTTTTTGGGGATTTTTGGGGTTTTTTTTCGGCTTTTCTTCAGGGATTTTTTTGGTTTTTGAGGATTTTTTCAGGTTTTTTAGGGTTTTTTTCAGGGTTTTTTCCAGTTTTTTTCGGGTTTTTTGGGTTTTTTCTGCTTTTTTAGGGTTTTATCAGGTTTTTATCAGGTTTTTTTAGGGTTTTTCAGGGTTTTTTCCGGGTTTTTTTTTGGTTTTTGAGGATTTTTAAGGGTTTTTTTCAGTTTTTTTCGGGTTTTTTTGGTTTTTTAAGACTTTTTTAGGGTTTTATCAGGTTTTTTTGGGGTTTTTTAGGGCGCTTTTTAGGGTTTTTTCAGGATTTTTCCAGGTTTTTTAGGGGTTTTTGTCGAGTTTTTTCAGGTTTTTTTTTATTTTGAGGGGTTTTTAACAGGTTTTTAGGGTTTTTTTCCGGTTTT
>NW_028147279.1:1235469-1274446 GCF_008360975.1 Lichenostomus cassidix | reverse complement strand
AAAACCCCTTTGAAAGCCCTAAAAACCCTAGAAAACCCCAAAAAAAGCCTAAAAAACCCTAAAATACCCACAAAAAACCCAAAAAAATCCCCTGAAAACCCCTTTGAAAGCCCTAAAAACCCTAGAAAACCCCAAAAAAGCCTAAAAAAAACCCTAAAATTCCCACAAAAAACCCCTAAAAACCCCTTTGAAAGCCCTAAAAACCCTAGAAAACCCCAAAAAAAGCCTAAAAAACCCCAAAATACCCACAAAAAATCCCCTGAAAACCCCTTTGAAAGCCCTAAAAACCCTAAAAACCCCAAAAAAACCCTAAAAAACCCTAAAATACCACAACAACCAAAAACCCAAACACAAAAAACCCAAAAAAACCAAAAAACCCAAAAACCCACAAAAAACCCCAAAAAAACCCTAAAAACCCCTTTTAAAAGCCCTAAAAACCCTAGAAAACCCCCAAAAAAGCCTAAAAAAACCCTAAAATACCCACAAAAAACCCCAAAAAACCCCTTTGAAAGCCCTAAAAACCCTAAAAACCCTAGAAAACCCCAAAAAAAGCCTAAAAAACCCTAAAATACCCACAAAAACCCCAAAAAACCCCTTTGAAAGCCCTAAAAACCCTAGAAAACCCCAAAAAAGCCTAAAAAACCCTAAAATACCCACAAAAAACCCAAAAAAATCCCCTGAAAACCTACAAAGCACTAAAAACCTAGAAAAACCCAAAAAAAGCCAAAAAAAAACCAAAATACCCAAAAAACCACAAAAAACCCCTTTGAAAGCCCTAAAAACCCTAGAAAACCCCCCAAAAAAGCCTAAAAAACCCTAAAATACCCACAAAAAACCCCAAAAAACCCCTTTGAAAGCCCTAAAAACCCTAGAAAACCCCAAAAAAAGCCTAAAAAACCCTAAAATACCCACCAAAAAACCCCAAAAAATCCCTTGAAAACCCCTAAAAACCCTAAAAACCCTAGAAAACCCCAAAAAAAGCCTAAAAAAACCCTAAAATACCCACAAAAAACCCCAAAAACCCAAAAACCCCTTTGAAAGCCCTAAAAACCCTAAAAACACCCAAAAAAAGCCTAAAAAACCCTAAAATACCCACAAAAAACCCCAAAAAATCCCCTGAAAACCCCTTTGAAAGCCCTAAAAACCCTAGAAAACCCAAAAAAAGCCTCAAAAAAACCCTAAAATACCCACAAAAAAACCCTAAAAACCCCTTTGAAAGCCTAAAACCACAAAAACCCAAAACTAAAAAACCTAAAATACCAAAAACCCTAAAAACCCTAGAAAACCCCCAAAAAAGCCTAAAAAAAACCTAAAATACCCACAAAAAACCCTAAAAACCCTTTGAAGCAAAACCTAAAAACCCTAGAAAAACCCAAAAAAAGCCTAAAAAACCCTAAAATACCCACAAAAAAACCCAAAAAAATCCCCTGAAAACCCCTTTGAAAGCCCTAAAAACCCTAGAAAACCCAAAAAAAAGCCTAAAAAAACCCTAAAATACCCACAAAAAATCCCCTAAAAACCCCTTTGAAAGCCCTAAAAACCCTAGAAAACCCAAAAAAAAGCCTAAAAAACCCACAAAGCGCCCTGAAAATCCCTTAAAAAAACCCCAAAACCTAACAAAATAAAATCCCAAATAACCCTAAAAAAAACCTTAAAAACCCTAAAAAAAAACCCCAAACGAAAAACCTAAAGAAACTCCAAAGACAACCCTGAAAACGCTTTGAAAACCCTAAAAAAAACCCCAAAAAAACTGAATAATCCTGAAAATCTCTAAAAGCCTAAAAAAGCCTAGAAAAGTTAAAAAAAAAACCCCAAAAAACCCTAAAAAACCCTAAAAAAAACCCCAAAAAACCTTAAAAAACGCCTTGAAAACCCTAAAAATAAAAAAAAATCCTAAATAATCCTGAAAATCCCTAAAAGCCTAAAAAAGCCTAAAAAAGTTAAAAAAAACCCCAAAAAACCCTAAAAAACCCTAAAAAAACCCCTAAAAAACCCTAAAAAACCCAAAACCCTAAAAATGCCTCTAAAAACAAAAAAAAAAATCCTAAATAATCCTGAAAATCCCTAAAAGCCTAAAAAAGCCTAAAAAGTTTAAAAAAAACCCCAAAAACCCCAAAAAAACCCTAAAAAAAACCCTAAAAAACCCTAAAAAAAAACCCTAAAAAAACCCAAAAAACCCTAAAAATGCCTTGAAAACCCTAAAAACAAAAAAAAAATCCTAAATAATCCTGAAAATCCCTAAAAGCTTAAAAAAGCCTAGAAAAGGAAAAAGAAATCCCCAAACCCAAAAAACCCTAAAAAAACCCCCAAAAAACCCTAAAAATGCCTTGAAAACCCTAAAAATAAACAAAAAAAATCCTAAATAATCCTGAAAATCCCTAAAACCCTAGAAAAGCTAAAAAAAAAAACCCAAAACAGAAAAAAACCCTTAAAAACCCTAAAAAAAACCCAAAAACCACCCTAAAAACGCTTTGAAAAGCCTAAAAAACCTTTTAAAAAAAACCTAAAAAAACCCCCAAAAAACCCTGAAAATGCCTTGAAAAGCCTAAAACCCCAAAAACAGCCTCAAGAAACCTCGAAAATCCTGAAAAAGCCTAAAAAAAAAACCCCAAAACACCCTAAAAATCCCCCAAAACCCTAAAACCAACCAAACAAACAACCCTAAAAACCCCAAAAAACCCTAAAAAAACTAAACCAAAAACCTCAAAGAAACCTCGAAAAAAACCCCTGAAAATGCCTTGAAAAGCCTCAAAAAACCCCAAAACATGAAAAAAAACCCCTAAAAAAGCCTTAAAAACCCAAGAAAACCCCAAAAATCTAAAAAAGCCTCAAAACCCCAAAACCAAATCCCCCAAAAAACCCAAAACACTCGAAAAAAATCCTAAAAAACCAACAAAATCCCTAAAAAAGCCTAAAAAAACCACCAAAAACCTCTAAAGAAACCCCAAAGAACAATCAAAAAAACCCCAAAAAGCCTAAAAAACCCTAAAAACCTAAAAAATTTCCCCCAAAAAACGCCAAAAAAACCCCTTTAAAAGCCTGAGAAAAATCCTTAAAAAAAAAGCCTAAAAAAGCCCAAAAAAATCCCTGAAAAAACCTGAAAAAAGCTTTAAAAAAACCCTAAAAAACAAAAAAACCCCAAAAAGCCTAAAAAACCCTAAAAAACCCTAAAAAAAACCCTTAAAAAGCCTTTAAAAGGCATTTAAAAACCCCAAAATTGCCCAAAACCTAAAAGCCTAGAAAAATCCTTTAAGAAACCTAAAAGGCAACAAAAACCATTAAAAGCCTAAAAAACCTAAAAATCCTAAAAAACGTAAAAAAACCTTACAAAATCCCAAAACCAAAAAAAACCTAAAATACCGTAAAAAAAGTCTAAAAAAATCTAAAAAGCACCAAAAACCCTAAAAAAAAACCCCAAAAAACCTGTTAAAAGCCTTGAAAAGCCTAAAAAAATCCCAAACCCCCAAAACGGATGAAAAAAACCTTAAAAAAACCCCAAAAAACGAGGAAAAAAATCCCTAAAAAGCCCTAAAAAAGCCTAAAAAGCCCCAAAAATCAAAAACACCAAAAAATCCTAAAAAAACCCAAATCACCTTAAATCAACCCTAAAAAACCCTTTAAAAATCCCACAAAAAACCCTTTAAAAATCCCGAAAAAACCCTAAAAAAATCCCACAAAACCCCTTAAAAAAGCCCCAAAATAATCCCCAAAAAAGCCTAAGAAAAATCCTAAAAAAAAATTTAAAAAACCCAAAAAGCCCCCAAAAAAACCCTAAAAAAACCTTTAAAACCCCAAATTTAGAGCTCCGGGTGGAGTTCAGTGCCCTAAAAGAAACCCCAAAAGAAATCCCCAAAAAATCCCAAAAAAATCCCCAAAAAATCCCAAAAATTACCCCAAAAAATCCTAAAAAAATACCTAAAAAAATCAAATAAATACCCCCAAAAAATCCCTAAAAAAATCGCTAAAAATACCCCCAAAAATCCCCAACTCAGTTATCCCCTAAAAATCGACCCTAAAATCTGCGAACTGAGTAGAAAACCCAAAAAAAATCCCAAAAAATCCCAAAAATTACCCCAAAAAAATCCTAAAAAAAAAACCTAAAAAATCAAATAAATACCCAAAAATCCTAAAAAATCGCTAAAAATACAAAATCCCAAAACCACAAAAACCCCTAAAACCCCCAAATCGGCTCTTCTACAATCTCGACCCCAAATCCCCCCGAATTAACCCCAAAAATCCCCAGTTCGCGAAAATCCCCAAAATCAAAAAAAATCCAAAAATCCAAAAAAACCCTTAAAAAATAACATAAAAATCCCAAAAATTCCCTTAAAAATGCCCCAAAAAAATCCCAAAAAATCTCCAAAAATTCCCAAAATAATCCCAAAATTCTTTTTCCCCCAAACCCCACCAACAATTCCTCACATCAAAAAATCCCCAAAAAATCCCCCCAAAAATCCCAAAAAAATCCCCAAAAAATCCCAAAAAAATCCCCCAAAAATCCCCCAAAAATCCCCCAAAAATCCCCAAAAAAATCCCCAAAAAATCCCAAAAAATCCCCCCAAAAAATCCCAAAAATCAACCCCCAAAACCCCCAAATCCCACAAAATCCCAAAATCCTATAGAAAATCCCCAAATCCTAGAAACCCCAAAGTCCCAAAAATCCCCAAATTCTAAAATCCCCAAAATCCCAAAAATTTCCCGCTCCTCCCCCTCAAAATCTCCCAAATTTCCCCCAAAAATCCCCCAAATTTCCCAAAATTTCCCCCAAAATCCTCAAATTTCCACAAAATCCCCAAAAAAATCCAAAAATCCGAAATAAATCAAAAAATCCCAAAAAATCAAAAAATCCCAAAAATCCCAAAAATTCCGCTCCTCCCCCCTCCCAAAATCCCCCAAATCTTACAAAATCCCCAAATTTCCCCACAAATTCACGAAATTCACCCGAAAAATCCCCAAAAAATCCCAAAAAAACCCAAAAAAATCCCCAAAAATTCCTCTTCCCCTCCCACTCCTCCCCCCCTCCCAAAATCCCCCAAAATCCCCCAAATTTCCCCCAAAATCCCCCAAATTTTGGGGTTTTCCCCCCAAACCCCCCCGGGAGCTCCAGCGGCGCGCGGTCCGGCTGGTGGGCGTGGCTTGGGTAAGCCCCGCCCACATATGGTAATTAGCTCCCATATATGGTGAGGCGCGCCGGCGCGCGGCCGGGGATGACCATATATGGACAAAATGACCATATATGGACAGGCCACGCCCCCTCCGGACACTGAGCGCCGCTTGTTGGGAACTGGCCCAGAGCCAAACTGGGACAGAGCGACTTTGTTACTGGGAGCGACTGGGAGGGACTGGGAGCGACTGGGACAGAGGGACTTTGTTACTGGGAGCGACTGGGAGGGACTGGGAGCGACTGGGACAGAGGGACTTTGTTACTGGGAGCGACTGGGAGGGACTGGGGGTCACTGGGACAAAGGGACTTTGTTACTGGGATGGACTGGGAGCGACTGGGACAGAGCGACTTTGTTACTGGGATGGACTGGGAGGGACTGGGAGCGACTGGGACAGAGCGACTTTGTTACTGGGATGGACTGGGAGGGACTGGGAGCGACTGGGACAGAGGGACTTTGTTACTGGGAGCGACTGGGAGGGACTGGGAGCGACTGGGACAGAGGGACTTTGTTACTGGGAGCGACTGGGAGGGACTGGGGGGCACTGGGACAGAGGGGACTTTGTTACTGGGATGGACTGGGAGGGACTGGGGGGCACTGGGACAGAGGGACTTTGTTACTGGGAGCACTGGGAGGGACTGGGAGCGACTGGGACAGAGGGACTTTGTTACTGGGAGCACTGGGAGGGACTGGGGGTCACTGGGACAAAGGGACTTTGTTACTGGGATGGACTGGGAGCGACTGGGACAGAGCGACTTTGTTACTGGGATGGACTGGGAGGGACTGGGAGGGACTGGGGGCACTGGGACAGAGGGGACTTTGTTACTGGGATGGACTGGGAGGGACTGGGAGCGACTGGGATAGAGGGGACTTTGTTACTGGGAGCGACTGGGAGGGACTGGGATGGACTGGGGGTCACTGGGACAGAGGGATTTTGTTACTGGGAGAACTGGGATTGAAATGGGAGGGACTGGGGGTCACTGGGACAAAGGGACTTTGTTACTGGGAGCACTGGGAGGGACTGGGAGCGACTGGGACAAAGGGACTTTGTTACTGGGATGGACTGGGAGGGACTGGGAGGGACTGGGAGGGACTGGGAGGGACTGGGGGGCACTGGGAGGGACTGGGACAGGGGGACTTTGTTACTGGGATGGACTGGGAGGGACTGGGAATCCTTACTGGGAGCACTGGGAGGGACTGGGAGCGACTGGGAGGGACTGGGATCGTTACTGGCATCGTTACTGGGATAGTTACTGGGAGCACTGGGAGTTACTGGGCGTTACTGGGAGCACTGGGAGTTACTGGGATCGTTACTGGGAATCGTTACTTGGAATTACTGGGAGGGACTGGGAGTTACTGGGAATCCTTACTGGGAGTTACTGGGAGCACTGAGGCTCCCAGTCCATTCCCAGTCCCTTACTGGTCCCTTACTGGGAGGGGGCGTGGCTTCAGCCCCTCCCAGTCCATTCCCAGTCCCTTACTGGTCTAACTGGGACCCTCAGGCCCCTCCCAGTCCCTTACTGGTCCGTTACTGGTCGGGGGCGTGGCCTGAACTCCTCCCAGTCCCTTACTGGTCCGTTACTGGTCCGTTACTGGGAGGGTGGCAGGCCACGCCCCCTCCCAGTCCTTCCCAGTCCATTCCCAGTCCCTTACTGGTCTAACTGGGAGCCCCAGGCCCCTCCCAGCCCCTTCCCAGTGCCAGTCCCACTCCCTTACTGGTGGAACTGGGAGGGGGCGTGGCCAAGCCCCACCCCCCCCCCGGTGACGTCATCGGTTAAAAATAGCCGCGGCAGGGTTAGGGTGAACTGGGAGGGAGCTGAGCTCCCAGTAAGGTACTGGGATGGACTGGGACGGACTGGGGGGCGCCGGGGGGGACTGGGGGGGACTGGGAGGGACTGGGAGGAACTGGGATGAACTGGGAGGGACTGGGAGGGGGAGGGGCCTGGCTGGGCTGTGACCTCGGGGTGACCTTGGGGGGGAGGGGAGCTCCCAGTTCAAACCAGTAGCTCCCAGTAAGGCCCGGGGAGTCCCCCAGTGACTCCCAGTAACTCCCCCGGTAATTCCCAGTGACTCCCAGTTTGTCCCCCGGTAATTCCCAGTAACTCCCAGTAACAACTCCCAGTAACTCCGGTTGCTCCCAGTTCATCCCAGTAACTCCCAGTTCATCCCAGTAACTCCCAGTTCATCCCAGTAAGGCCCAGAGTGTCCCCCAGTGTCCCCCAGTGACTCCCAGCGACTCCCAGTGACTCCCAGTAACAACTCCCAGTAACTCCGGTTGCTCCCAGTTCAAACCAGTAGCTCCCAGTAAGGCCCGGGAGTCCCCCAGTGACTCCCAGTCACTCCCCCGGTAATTCCCAGTAACTCCCAGTTTGTCCCTCGGTAATTCCCAGTAACTCCCAGTAACAACTCCCAGTAATTCCCAGTAACTCGGGTTGCTCCCAGTTCATCCCAGTAGCTCCCAGTTCATCCCAGTAAGGCCCAGAATGTTTCCCAGTGACTCCCAGTAACTCCCAGTTTGTCCCTCGGTAATTCCCAGTAACTCCCAGTAACAACTCCCAGTAATTCCCAGTAACTCCGGTTGCTCCCAGTTCATCCCAGTAGCTCCCAGTTCATCCCAGTAAGGCCCAGAGTGACTCCCAGTGACTCCCAGTAACTCCCAGTAACTCCCAGTAACAACTCCCAGTAACTCCGGTTGCTCCCAGTTCAAACCAGTAGCTCCCAGTAAGGCCCGGGGAGTCCCCCAGTGACTCCCAGTAACTCCCCCGGTAATTCCCAGTGACTCCCAGTTTGTGCCCCGGTAATTCCCAGTAACAACTCCCAGTAATTCCCAGTAACTCGGGTTGCTCCCAGTTCATCCCAGTAGCTCCCAGTTCATCCCAGTAAGGCCCAGAATGTTTCCCAGTAACTCCCAGTAACTCCCAGTTTGTCCCCCGGTAATTCCCAGTAACTCCCAGTAACAACTCCCAGTAATTCCCAGTAACTCTGGTTGCTCCCAGTTCATCCCAGTAACTCCCAGTTCATCCCAGTAAGGCCCAGAATGTTTCCCAGTAACTCCCAGTAACTCCCAGTTTGTCCCCCGGTAATTCCCAGTAACTCCCAGTAACAACTCCCAGTAATTCCCAGTAACTCTGGTTGCTCCCAGTTCATCCCAGTAACTCCCAGTTCATCCCAGTAAGGCCCAGAATGTTTCCCAGTAACTCCCAGTTTGTCCCCCGGTAATTCCCAGTAACTCCCAGTAACAACTCCCAGTAATTCCCAGTAACTCTGGTTGCTCCCAGTTCATCCCAGTAACTCCCAGTTCATCCCAGTAAGGCCCAGAATGTTTCCCAGTAACTCCCCGTGACTCCCAGTTTGTCCCCCGGTAATTCCCAGTAACTCCCAGTAACAACTCCCAGTAATTCCCAGTAACTCCAGTAGCTCCCAGTTCATCCCAGTAACTCCAGTAACTCCCCTGGTAACTCCCAGTAACTCCCAGTTTGTCTCCCAGTAACTCCCAGTAACTCCAGTAGCTCCCAGTTCATCCCAGTAGCTCCCAGTAAGGCCCGGCATGTTTCCCAGTAACTCCCAGTTTGTTGCCCAGTAGCTCCCAGTTCATCCCAGTAGCTCCCAGTAAGGCCCGGCATGTTTCCCAGTAACTCCCAGTAACTCCCAGTTTGTTGCCCAGTAGCTCCCAGTTCATCCCAGTAAGGCCCAATTTGTCCCCCAGTGATTCCCAGTAACCAATCCCAGTAACTCCCAGTGCTCCCCAGTTAATCCCAGTTAATCCCAGTCTGTCCCAGTAGCTCCCAGTTTATCCCAGTTTGATCCCAGTTAATCCCAGTTTGATCCCAGTCTGTCCCAGTTTGATCCCAGTTTCTCCCAGTTTGATCCCAGTTTATCCCAGTTTGATCCCAGTTTATGCCAGTCTGTCCCAGTTTGATCCCAGTTAATCCCAGTTTGATCCCAGTTTGATCCCAGTTTATGCCAGTTTGATCCCAGTTTGATCCCAGTTTGATCCCAGTTAATCCCAGTTTGATCCCAGTTAATCCCAGTTAATCCCAGTAGCTCCCAGTTTGATCCCAGTTTGATCCCAGTTTATCCCAGTTTGATCCCAGTTTATGCCAGTCTGTCCCAGTTTGATCCCAGTTTCTCCCAGTTTGATCCCAGTTAATCCCAGTTTGATCCCAGTTAATCCTAGTTTGGTCCCAGTTAATCCCAGTTTGATCCCAGTTTATCCCAGTTTGATCCCAGTTTCTCCCAGTTTCTCCCAGTTTCTCCCAGTTTGATCCCAGTTTATCCCAGTTTGATCCCAGTTTGATCCCAGTTTATGCCAGTCTGTCCCAGTTTATCCCAGTAGCTCCCAGTAGCTCCCAGTTTGATCCCAGTTTCTCCCAGTTTATCCCAGTTTGATCCCAGTTTCTCCCAGTTTCTCCCAGTTTCTCCCAGTTTCTCCCAGTTTGACACCATTTTTTCCCAATTTTCCCCCAAATTTTCCCAAATTTTCTCTTTTTTTTTTTCTGAATTTCCCCAATTTTCCCAATTTTTCCCCTTTTTTTCTGGATTTTCCCCAAATTTTCCAGATTTTTTACTTTCTTTTTTTTCCAGATTTCCCCTAAATTTTCCCCAAATTTTCCCAATTTTTCCTTTAACTTTTTCCCCCAAAAATGTCATTTTTTTCCCTTTTTTTCTGGATTTCCCCCAAATTTTCCCTTTTTTTTTTTTTTTTTTTTAGTTTTTCCTAAATTTTCCCCTTTTTTTTGGTTTTAATTTCCCCCAAATTTTCCCAATTTTCCCCAAAATTTTCTCTTTTTTCCCCTCGAATTTCCCCAAATTTTCCCCAATTTTCCCTTTTTTTTTTTCTGGATTTTTCCTAAATTTTCCCAATTTTTCAATTTTTTTCTGGATTTCCCCAAAATTTCCTCATTTTTCCCATTTTCCCCCAAATTTCCCAATCTTTCCCAGTTTTCCCCAATTTCCCCCAAACTTCTCCAATTTATTCCCAAATTTTTCCCAATTTTCCCGAATTTTCCACCCAAATTTTCCCAAAATTCCCATTTTTCCTCAATTTTTTTCCTATTTTCCCCAAACTTCTCCAAATTTTCTCCAAATTTTTCCCAAAGTTCTTCCAATTTGTCCCAAAATTTCCCCAAAATTCCTCCTTTTTTTCCCCCAATTTTCCCTAATTGGGAAATATGGGGGAAAATTGGGAAAATTTGGGAAAATTTGAGGGAAATTGGGAAAAATTGGGAAAATTTGGGAAAATTTGGGAATAAGTGGGGGAAAAAGTGAGGAAATGGGAAATTGTGAAAAAAATGGAAAAAATTGGGAAAAATTGGGGAAAAATGGGAAAAATGGAGGAAAAGTGGGAAAAAAATGGGAAAATTGGGGGAAAAAGAGAAAATTTTTGGAAAAAATTGGGAAAAATCTGAGGAAAAATGGGAAGAAATTGGGAAAATATTGGGAAAAATTGGGGAAAATGGGAAAAAATTGGGAAAAATGGGAAAAATCTGGGGAAAAGTGGGAAAAAAATCAGGAAAAATAGGGGGAAAATGGGGAAATTGGGGAAAATGGGGAATAACTGGGGAAAAATTTGGGAAGAAATTGGGAAAAAAGGGAAAATTGGGAAAAAGTGGGAAAATCAGGAAAAATGGGGGAAAATGGGGGGAATGGAAAAAAAGGGGAAAAGTCTGGGGAAAATTGGGAAAAATGGGAAAAATTTGGGAAAAATTTGGAAAAAATGGGGAAAAATTGGGAAAAATTGGGAAAAATTTGGAAAAAATGGGGAAAAGTAGGAAAAGAATAGTGAAAATATGGGGAAAAAATGGGGAAAATAAATTGGGAAAAATTGGGGAAAAATTTGGAAAAAATGGGGAAAAATTGGAAAAAATTTGGGGAAAATTGGGGAAAAATTTGGAAAAATGGAGAAAAATTGGGAAAAATGGGGAAAAATTTGGGGAAAATGGGGAAAAGTGGGGAAAAAATGGGGAAAAAATTGGGAAAAATTGGGGAAAAATTGGGAAAAATGGGGAAAAATTGGGAAAAATTGGGAAAAATTGGGGAAAAGTGGGAAAAAATTGGGGGAAAATTGGGAAAATTTTAGGAAAAAGTGGGGAAAAGTGGGAAAAAATTGGGGGGAAATTGGGAAAATTGGGGAAAAATGGGGAAAAAATTGGGAAAAATTTGGGAAAAATTGGGGAAAAATTGGGAAAAATGGGAAAAAATCGGGGAAAAGTGGGAAAAAGTGGGAAAAAATTGGAAAAATTGGGGAAAAATTGGGAAAAATTGGGAAAAATTGGGAAAAATTTGGAAAAAATGGGGAAAAGTGGGAAAAAATTGGGGAAAAATGGGGAAAAATTTTGGGAAAAAGGCAAATTCCCACCTTTCCCAGGTGAGCAGCGATGGCGCCAATCACGGCCAAGGCAGGTGAGCGAGGGGATGACGTCATCGCGGGGCGGGATGACGTCATCGGGCCCAGGTGTGACGCCGCCCCTCCCCCCTTCCCGCAGAGCCGGTGACGTCAGAGTGGGAGCGATTCCACTACGGTGAGCGGGGGGAGGGGCGGGGCGGGAATTTGGGGGGATTTTGGGGAGATTTTGGGTGATTTCGGGTGATTTTTTGGGGGGATTTTCGGTGATTTTTTGGGGTTCGGGTGCGGATTTTGGGGTGATTTTGGGTGATATTTTGGGTTTCAGGTGATATTTGGGGTGATTTTGGGTGATTTTTGGGGTTCGGGTGTGAATTTTGGGTGATTTTTGGGGATTTTGGGTGATTTTTTGGGGTTCAGGTGTGAATTTGGGGTGATTTTCGGTGATATTTTGGGGATTTCGGGTGATTTTTGGGTGTATTCTGGATGATTTTTGGGGTTCGGGTGAATTTTTGGGGTGATTTTCGGTGATTTTTTGGGGTTCGGGTGCGGATTTTGGGGGGATTTTGGGTGATTTTTGGGGTTCAGGTGTGAATTTTGGGTGATTTTTGGGGATTTCGGGTGATTTTTTGGGGTTCAGGTGTGAATTTGGGGGGATTTTGGGTGAATTTTGGAGTTCAGGTGCGATTTTTGGGGTGATTTTGGATGATTTTTGTGGTTCAAGTGTGAATTTTGGGTGATTTTGGATGATTTTTGGGATTCAGGTGTGAATTTTGGGTGATTTTTTGGGGTTCAGGTGTGATTTTTGGAGGTCAGGTGTGATTTTTGGGGTGATTTTAAGTGATTTCAGGTGATTTTGGGAACCTTCAGGTGATTTTTGGGGTTCCGATGTGATTTTTGGGGTGATTTAGGGTGATTTTTGGGATTCAGGTGTGAATTTTGGGTGATTTTTTGGGGTTCAGGTGTGAATTTTGGGTGATTTTTGGGGATTTTGGGTGATTTCTTGGGGTTCAGGTGTGAATTTTGGGGTTCAGGTGTGAATTTTGGGGATTTTGGGTGAATTTTGGAATTCAGGTGCGATTTTTGGGGTGATTTTGGATGATTTTTGTGGTTCAAGTGTGAATTTTGGGTGATTTTGGATGATTTTTGGGATTCAGGTGTGAATTTGGGTGATTTTTGGGGGTTCAGGTGTGAATTTTGGAGTTCAGGTGTGATTTTTGGGGTGATTTGGGGTGATTTTTGGGGTTCAGGTGTGAATTTTGGGTGATTTTGGGTGATTTTTGGGGATTTTGGGTGATTTTTTTGGGGTTCAGGTGTGAATTTTGGGTGATTTTTGGGGATTTTGGGTGATTTTTTTGGGGTTCAGGTGTGAATTTTGGAGGTCAGGTGTGGATTTTGGGTGATTTTGGGTGACATTTTGGGGATTTTGGGTGATTTTTGGAGTTCGGGTGTGAATTTTGGGGATTTTGGGTGATTTTTTGGGGTTCAGGTGTGAATTTGGGGGGATTTTGGGTGAATTTTGGGGTTCAGGTGTGATTTTTGGGGTGATTTTGGATGATTTTTGTGGTTCAAGTGTGAATTTTGGGTGATTTTTTGGGTTTCAGGTGTGAATTTTGGGTGATTTGGGGTGATATTTTGGGGATTTTGGGTGATTTTTGGGGTTCGGGTGTGAATTTTGGGGATTTTGGGTGATTTTTTGGGGTTCAGGTGTGAATTTGGGGTGATTTTGGGTGACATTTTGGGGATTTTGGGTGATTTTTGGAGTTCGGGTGTGAATTTTGGGTGATTTTTTGGGGATTTTGGGTGATTTTTTGGGGTTCAGGTGTGAATTTTGGAGTTCAGGTGTGATTTTTGGGGTGATTTTGGGCGATTTTGGGAGTTCAGGTGTGAATTTTGGGGTTTTTAATGTGATTTTTTGGTTTTAAAGTGATTTTTGGGTGTTTTATGGTGATTTTTTGGGTTTTTTTGGGTTCCAGCTGATTTTTTTGGGGTGATTAAGGTGAATTTTGAGGCTTTTAAGGTGAATTTTTGGGATTCTTTTGGTTTTTAAAGTGATTTTTGGGAATTTTAAGGTGATTTTTTGGGGTTCCAACTGATTTTTTTAGGGTGATTAAGGTGAATTTTTGGGGTTTTTAATGTGAATTTTGTAGATTTTTGGGGATTTTTTTGCGATTTTTTTGGGGTTTTAATTTGAATTTTGAGAGTTTTAAGGTGATTTTTTTTGGTGGCTTTTGGGGTCCCAGCTGATTTTTTTTGGGGTGAGTAAGGTGAATTTTTGGGTTTTTAATGTGATTTTTGGGATTTTTTTGTGGTTTTTTGGGGCGAATAAAGTGAATTTTTTGGTTTTTAATGTGAATTTTGGGATTTTTTTTGTGGTTTTTGGGGTGAGTAAGGTGAATTTTGGGTTTTTAATGTGATTTTGGGATTTTGGTGGTTTTAGGGTGAATAAGGTGAATTTTGGGTTTTTAATGTGAATTTTGGTTTTTGGTGGTTTTTTGGGGTCCAAACTGATTTTTTTTGGGTTTTAATGTGATTTTTTGGGGATTTTTTGGGGATTTTTTTTGGGTTTTTCAGACTACGACTCTGCGCCTCGGCGAATTCAGGTGAATTTTGGGGTTTTTAATGTGAATTTTGGGGTTTTAATGTGATTTTTGGGGATTTTTTTGGATTTTTTTGGGTTTTTCAGACTACGACTCTCTGCGCCTCGGAGGTCTCATCGTCGCTGGGATTTTCTTCGTCCTCGGAATTCTCCTCATCCTCAGTGAGAGACCCAAAATCACCCCAAAATCACCCCAAAATCACCCCAAAAATCCACCCCAAAATAGCCCCAAATTGCCCCAAAATGTCGCCAAAAATTCACCCCAAAATAGCCCAAAATATCCCTAAATTCACCCCAAAATAGCCCCAAAATCCACCCCAAAATTGCCCCAAATATTCCCCAAATCCATCCCAAAATAGCCCCAAAATATCTCCCAAAATGTCGCCAAAAATATCCCCAAAATAGCCCAAAATATCCCCAAAAAGTCACCCCAAAATATCCTTAAATTCACCCCAAAATAGCCCCAAAATCCACCCCAAAATAGCCCCAAAATCCACCCCAAAATTGCCCCAAATATTCCCAAAAATCCATCCCAAAATTGCCCCAAATATTCCCAAAAATCCATCCCAAAATAGCCCCAAAATATCTCCCAAAATGTTGCCAAAAATTCACCCCAAAGTAGCCCAAAATATCCCCAAAATGTCACCCCAAAATAGCCCCAAAATCCACCCCAAAATTGCCCCAAATATTCCCAAAAATCTATACCAAAATAGCCCCAAAATATCTCCCAAAATGTTGCCAAAAATTCACCCCAAAATAGCCCAAAATAGCCCCAAAAAGTCACCCCAAAATAGCCCCAAAATCCACCCCAAAATTGCCCAAAATATCAAAAAAAATTATTCTAAAATATCCCAAATATTCCCCAAAATCCATTCTAAAAAAGCCCAAAATATTCTCAAAAATTCATCCCAAAATAACCCAAAATAACCCAAAATATTCCAAACACTTCCCCCAAAATATCCTAAATTCACCCCAAAATAGCCCAAAATCCACCCCAAAATTGCCCCAAATATTCCCAAAAATCTATCCCAAAATAGCCCCAAATTGCCCCAAAATGTCGCCAAAAATTCACCCCAAAATAGCCAAAAATATCCCTAAATTCACCCCAAAATATCCCTAAATTCACCCCAAAATATCACTAAATTGACCCCAAAATAGCCCCAAAATCCACCCCAAAATTGCCCCAAATACTCCCCAAAATCCATCCCAAAATAGCCCCAAATTGGCCCAAAAATTCACCCCAAAATAGCCAAAAATATCCCTAAATTCACCCAAAATATCCCGAAATTCACCCCAAAATAGCCCCAAAATCCACCCCAAAATTGCCCCAAATACTCCCCAAAATCCATCCCAAAATAGCCCCAAATTGCCCCAAAAATTCACCCCAAAATAGCCCAAAATATCCCTAAATTCACCCCAAAATAGCCCCAAAATATGCCAAAATATCCCAAAAATTTCTCCCAAAATAACCCAAAATATCAAAAAAATTTTTCCCCAAAATAGCCCAAAATGACCCCAAAAATGATGCCAAAATTTTATTCTAAAATAAAAATTTAGAATAAAGTCCCCAAAAATTTATCCTAAAATATTCCAAATATTCCC
The DNA here is from genome assembly GCF_008360975.1 of Lichenostomus cassidix. Taxonomy (NCBI): domain Eukaryota; kingdom Metazoa; phylum Chordata; class Aves; order Passeriformes; family Meliphagidae; genus Lichenostomus; species Lichenostomus cassidix. The sequence continues at coordinate 1,258,740 of NW_028147279.1, read as the reverse complement.
AAATCCATCCCAAAAGCCCCAAATATTCCCAAAAAAGATCCAAATTTTTCCCCAAAATAGCCCAAAATTTCCAAAAAAATTAATCCTAAAATATTCCAAATATTCCCAAAATCCATCCAAAATATCCCCAAAATATTCCCAAAAATCTCCCCCAAAATGATCCCAAAATATCCCAAATATTTCCCCAAAATTTCCCAAAAAATTTATTCTAAAATATCCCAAATATTCCCAAAAATCCATTCCAAAATCCCCAAAATATTCCCAAAAATCCATCCCAAAATAACCCAAAATATCAAAAAAATTTTCCCCCAAAATAGCCCAAAATTTCCCCAAAAATTATTCTAAAATATCCCAAATATTCCCAAAAATCCATTCCAAAATAACCCAAAATATTCCCAAAATGTCCCAAAATTTTCCCAAAATATCCCAAAAATCCCCAAAATATCCCAAATTATCTGAAAATATCTGGAAATTCCCAAAAATCCCCAAAATATTCCCAAAATGTTCCCAAAATGTCCCAAAATTCCCCCAAAGTTCCCCAAAATCCTCCCCAGTTCCCTCCCAGTCCATCCCAGTTCAAACCAGTCCAAACCAGTATCAACTCCAGTTAGTTCCCAGTATAAACCAGTCCATCCCAGTCCATCCCAGTCCATCCCAGTCCATCCCAGTCCATCCCAGTTCAATCCCAGTTCAATCTCAGTCCATCCCAGTATAAACCAGTTCATCCCAGTTCCATCCCAGTTCAATCCCAGTCCATCCCAGTATAAACCAGTCCATCCCAGTCCATCCCAGTCCATCCTAGTTCATCCCAGTTCAATCCCAGTCCCTCCCAGTATCCAGCAATTCCCTCCCAGTATCTCCCAGTGCTGCCACCAGTTCATCCCAGTTCATCCCAGTTCATCCCAGTATCCCCACAATCCCCTCCCAGTCCATCCCAGTATAAACCAGTCCATCCCAGTCCATCCCAGTCCATCCCAGTCCTTCCCAATATAAACCTAGTCCCTCCCAGTCCATCCCAGTCTAAACCAGTTCATCCCAGTATCCCTCAGTTCCATCCCAGTTCATTCCTAGTATCCAGCAATTCCATCCCAGTATAAACCAGTTCATCCCAGTCCATCCCAGTATCCTCACAATCCCATCCCAGTCCATCCCAGTTCATCCCAGTATCCCTCAGTTCAATCCCAGTTCCATCCCAGTCCATCCCAGTATCCCCACAATCCCCTCCCAGTCCATCCCAGTATAAACCAGTCCATCCCAGTCCTTCCCACTATAAACCTAGTTCATCTCAGTTCATCCCAGTCTAAACCAGTTCATCCCAGTCCATCCCAGTTCCATCCCAGTTCATCCCAGTTCATTGCAGTTCATCCCAGTCCCTCCCAGTCCATCCCAGTCCATCCCAGTATATCCCAGTCCATCCCAGTTCAATCCCAGTTCATCCCAGTCCATCCCAGTATATCCCAGTCCATCCCAGTTCATCCCAGTATCCCCACAATCCCCTCCCAGTCCATCCCAGTATAAACCAGTCCTTCCCAATATAGACCTAGTTCATCCCAGTATCCCTCAGTTCCATCCCAGTTCATCCCAGTTCAATCCCAGTTCAATCCCAGTCCATCCCAGTATAAACCAGTTCATCCCGGTTTACTCCAGATTCATCCCAGTTCCCTCCCAGTATAAACCAGTCCCTCCCAGTCCATCCCAGTATAACCAGTTTCCATTCCCCTCCAGGTCGCCATTGCCGCTGCAAGTTTGACCAACAGCCAAAGTAACTGGGAGGGAACTGGTTTATACTGGGAGGGACTGGGAGGGAAACTGGGGGGGACTGGGAGAGACTGGGATGGACTGGGAGGGAAACTGGGAGGGACTGGTTTATACTGGGAGGGAACTGGGAGGGACTGGTTTATACTGGGATGGGTTTGGGTTATACTGGGAGAGACTGGGAGGGAACTGGGAATGGGAACTGAGAGGGTTACTGGTTTAACTGGTTTGTAATGGTTTTTACTGGTTTGTAATGGTTTTTACTGGTTTGTAATGGTTTTTACTGGTTTTACTGGTTTGTAGTGGTTTTTACTGGTTTGTAATGGTTTTTACTGGTTTAACTGGTTTCCAACTGGTTTAACTGGTTCAAACTGGTGTTTACTGGTGTTTAACTGGTTTATAACTGGTTTTTACTGGTTTCCAACTGGTTTAACTGGTTTCACTGGTTTCTAACTGGTTTGACTGGTTTGACTGGTTTCTAACTGGTCTCTAACTGGTTTCACTGGTTTCTAACTGGTTTTTACTGGTTTTATTGGTTTTTACTGGTTTTACTGGTCTCTCACTGGCCTCTAAGTGGTTTAACTGGTTTCTAACTGGTGTCTAACTGGTTTTTACTGGTGTTTAACTGGTGTCTAACTGGTTTAACTGGTGTCTAACTGGTTTTTACTGGTTTTTACTGGTTTCTAACTGGTTTAACTGGTTTTTAACTGGCCCCTAACTGGTCTCTAACTGGTCTTTAATTGGTTTAACTGGTTTCTAACTGGTTTTTACTGGTTTCCAACTGGTTTTTACTGGTTTTTACTGGTTTCTAACTGGTTTAACTGGTTTCTAACTGGTCTCTAACTGGTTTTTACTGGTGTTTAACTGGTGTCTAACTGGTTTAACTGGTGTCTAACTGGTTTTTACTGGTCTCTAACTGGTTTAACTGGTTTTTACTGGTTTATACTGGTTTCTAACTGGTTTTTACTGGCGTTTAACTGGTTTTACTGGTCTCTAATTGGTTTTTACTGGTTTAACTGGTCCCTAACTGGTCTCTATCTGGTTTAACTGGTTTCTAACTCGTCTCTAACTGGTTTTTACTGGTTTTTACTGGTTTCTAACTGGTTTAACTGGTTTTTAACTGGTCCCTAACTGGTCTCTAACTGGTCTTTAATTGGTTTAACTGGTTTCTAACTGGTTTCTAACTGGTTTCTAACTGGTTTAACTGGTTTCTAACTGGTTTCTACTGGTTTTTACTGGTCTCTAACTGGTTTCTAACTGATTCTAACTGGTTTCTAACTGGTTTAACTGGTTTTTACTGGTCTCTAACTGGTTTAACTGGTTTCCAGGACAGGAGAACCGGATGAGGCTGAAGGAGCTCTGCGGCAATCCATGAGGCGTGAGTGAGAAATTCCCAAAATTTCCCCAAAATTTCCCCCAAAATTCCCAAAATTTCCCCGAAATTCCCAAAATTTCCTAAATTCCCATAAATTCCCTAAATTCCCAAATTCCCAAAATTCCTTAAATCCCCCTGAAATTTCTGAAATTCCCCCAAAATTCCCAAAATCCCCAAATACCCAAAATTTCTGAAATTCCCAGATTTCCGGAATTCCCAAAATTCCCTAAATTCCCAAAATTTCTGAAATTCCCCCAAAATTCCCCGAAATTCCTGAAATTCCCAAAATTCCCAAAATTCCCAAAATCCTGAAATTCCCAAATTCCCAAAATTCCCAAAAATCCTGAAATTCCAAAAAAATTCCCCACAAATTCCCTAAAATTCCACAAAAATTCCCACTGAAACTTCCCCCAAAAATTCCACAAAATTTCCCCCAAAATTTCCTCCAGATTTCCCAAAATTTCCCCAAATTCTCCCCAAAAACTTCCCCAAAAATTCCCTAAAAATTCCCCTAAAATTCCACAAAAATTCCCTAAAATTTCCCCAAAAATTCCCTGAAATTGCACAAAATTTCCCCAAAAATTCCCTAAAATTCCACCAAATTTCCCTACAAATTTCCTACATTTTCCCCCAAAATTTTACCCCCAAATGCTCCAAAATCCTCCTAAATTCCCAAAAAATTTCCCCAAAAATTCCACAAAATCCACCCAAAATCCCTGAAATTCCCCAAAATTCTCTCAAAATTCCCCAAATCCCCAAAATAAAAAAAAATCCTCCAAAATTTCTCCAGAAATTCCCTGAAATTCCACAAAATTTGCCCCAAAAATTCCCCCAAATTCCCCCTAAATTCCCTAAAATTCCCCAAAACCCAAAAATTCCCCCAAAATCCTCTCCAAAATCCAAAAAATCTCCCAAAATCCCCTAAAAAATCCTCCAAAATCCCCCAAATCCCTCAAAAATACCAAAATCTCCCCAAAATCCCCCAAAATCTCCCAAAAATCTCCCAAAATCTCCTAAAAATCCCCCAAATTTCTCCCCAAAATCCCCTCAAAAAAACCCCAAAATCTCCCAAAAACTCCCAAAAATCTACCAAAATCCCCAAAATTCTATCAAAATCCCCCAAATTTCTCCCTGAAATCCCCCAAAAAATCTCAAAATCTCCCGAAATCCCCTAAAATCCCTCAAAATTCCCCCAAAATTCTCCCCAAATCCCCCAAAATCCTCTCAAAATGTCCCCAAATCCCTCAAAAATCCCAAATTCTCCCCAAAATCCCTAAAATCCCTCAAAATTCCCCCTAAATTCTCCCCAAAATCCCCCAAAATCCCAAAATCCTAAAATCCCCAAATTTCCCCCAAAATCCCCAAATTTGTCCCCAAAATCCCCAAATTTTTACCCCCCAAAATCCCCAAATTTTTACCCCCAAAATCCCCAAATTTCTCCCCAATTTCCCTGCAGGTCTCTCGACACGAATGAGATGAAGATTTGGGGTTGCCGAGGGACCCCAAATTTGGAGCCTGAAAACCCCAAAATTCCCCAGAAAACTCAAAAAAAACCCCAAAAACCAAAAAAAAAAACCCAAAAAACCCCAAAAAGCCCCAAAATTCCCTAAAAAAATCCCCCAAACCCCCAAAAAACCACAAAAAACCACCAAAAAACCCCAAAATTTGGAGCCTGAAAACCCCAAAAAACCCCAAAACCCCAAAAATCCCCCAAAAATCCCCCAAAAATCCCCAAACTCCCAAAATTCGGAGCCTCTCGGTCCCAATAAACGTTTTCCCAGTTTGGGGTTTGCTGGTTCTGACTGGGAGGGAATTTGGGGGAAATTTGGGGATTTTTGGGGGTTTTGGGGAGATTTTGGGATGTTTTGGGGGAATTTTGGGGGAATTTTGGGGGGATTTTGGGGTTTTAGGAGGATTGGGGGAGATTTTGGGGGAATTTTGGACATTTTAGAGGATTTTGGGGTTTTAGGAGGATTTGGGGATTTTGGGGGATTTGGGGATTTTTGGGGGAAATTTGGGGGTTTTGAGGATTTGGGGGGAATTTTGGGGATTTTTGGGGATTTTTGGGGAGGATTTGGGGGTTTTAGGGGGCTTTTGGGGAGATTTTGGGGGGATTTGGGGATATTTGGGATTTTGGGGATTTTAGGGGGATTTGAGGGATTTTTGGGGTTTTTTTGGGGATTTTGGGGTTTTTTGGGATTTTTGGGGGGATTTTTTTTGGGAATTTGGGGATTTTTTGGGATTTTGGGATCGAGGGGATTTTTGGGGGAATTTTGGGGTTTTTGGGGATTTTTTGGGGATTTGGGTTTTTTCAGGATTTTGGGATTTGTGCTTTTTGGGGGATTTTTTGGGAATTTTTAGGGGGGTTTTTGGGATTTTTGGAGAATTTCTTTTGGGATTTTGGGGATTTTTTGGATTTTGGGATTTTGGGATGGAGAGGTTTTGGGTTTTTTGGGGGATTTTTTTGGGATTTGGGGACATTGGGGAGTTTGGGGATTTTTTTGGATTTTTTGGGATTTTGGGATGGAATGGATTTGGGGGATTTTGGTATTTTTTGGGGGATTTTGGGGATTTTTTGGGGGATTTTTTTGGGGGAATTTCGGGGATTTTGGGAATTTTGGAGATTCTGGGGGATTTTGGGGGATTTTGAATTGGAATTTGTTTGGGGAATTTTGGGAGATTTGGGGGAATTTTGGGAGATTTGGAGGATTTTTTTGGGAATCCTAGGAGATTTTAGGGGGATTTGGGAGGATTTTTTTTGGATTTCGGGGGGTTTTGAGAGATTTTTGGGGCATTTTAGGAGGATTTGGGGAGAATTTCTGGCGATTTTTGGAGTTTCGGGGAGGATTTGGGGGATTTGAGGCGATTTGGGGGATATTTTGGGAAGTCTGGATCTCGTTTTGGGGCATTTTGCACCATTTTGAGGACATTTTGGGGCTGTTTTTGGGCAATTTGGTCAATTTTTGGGGCATTTTGGTGAATTTTTGGGCAAGCTGTGGCCATTTTGGGACCATTTTTGGGCCATTTTGGGTCATTTTTGGGCTATTTTTGGTAGTTTTTGCCCATTTTTTGCCCAGTTAGGACTATTTTTGTCCATTTTTTGCCATTTTCGGGTCATTTTGGGCCATTTTTGGTCAGTTTTGCGCCATTTTTGTGCCATTTTTGGGCGATTTTCGGGTCGTTTTTGCCCATGTTGATCCACTTTTGCCCATTTTTGTGCCATTTTGGACCATTTTTGGCCCATTTCTGCCCATTTTCGGCCTTTTTTGGGCCATTTTTGGCCATTTTGGGTCATTTCAGCCCATTTTTGTGCCATTTTTGCTTGTTTTTGTCCATTTTTGTGCCATTTTTGTGCCATTTTTGTGCCATTTTTGGCCATTTTTGGCCATTTTTGGTCATTTTTTGCCCATTTTTGCCCATTTTCGGCCTTTTTTGGGCCATTTTTGGCCATTTTTGTCCATTTTTGCCCATTTTTGCGCCATTTTTGTGCCATTTTTGTGCCATTTTTGTGCCATTTTTGGCCATTTTTGGTCATTTTTTGCCCATTTTTGCTCATTTTGGGGCCATTTTTTGGTCTTTTTGGTGATTTTTGCCCATTTTGGTGCCATTTTTGCCCATATTTGCCCATATTTGGCCAATTTTTGCCTATTTTGGCCCATTTTTTGCCATTTTTGCCCATTTTTTGTGCCTTTTTTGCCATTTTTGCCCATTTTCGGGTCATTTTTCTGCCACTTTTTGCCCATTTTTTGCCATTTTTGGCCATTTTTGGCCATTTTCGGGTCATTTTTGCCCATTTTTGGCCCATTTTTGAGTCATTTTTGCCCATTTTTGGGGCCATTTTCGTCCACTTTTGGCCCATTTTTGGCCATTTCGTGTCATTTTTGGCCCATATTTGGCCATTTCGGGTCATTTTTGCCCATTTTTGCTCATTTTTGGGTCATTTTGTGCCATTTTTTGCCATTTTTGCCCATTTTTGTGCCTTTTTTGCCATTTTTGCCCATTTTCGGGTCATTTTTCTGCCACTTTTTGCCCATTTTTTGCCATTTTTGTCCATTTCTGCCCATTTTTTGCCCATTTTTGGTCATCTTTGCCCATTTTTGGGCATTTTTGGCCCAATTTTTTGGATGATTTTCGGCCATTTTTGGCCCATTTTTGCCCCATTTTCCCGCCAAGCCCCACCCAGTGGGCGTGGCCTCCGCTAGCCCCGCCCCTCTGCCGCAGCGCCGCGGCCGCAGCCGAGAAAAGCCGAAAATCTCCGAAAATCCCCGAGAGGTTCCGAAGCCTCCCGAGCCGCCGGGAGGAGCCGAACCGAACCGAACCCAACCGAAAAATCCCGAAAAATTCCCGAAAATCACCAAAAAATTACCCAAAAATCATCGGAAAATCTCCGAAAAGAGCCGAACCGGACCGAACCGGACCGAGCCGAACCGGACCGGACCGAGCCGCCATGGCCACGCCGACCGAACCGGCCATGGGAGGTGCGGGATTTTGGGGGATTTTTTGGGAGATTTTGGGTGATTTTTGGGGCGCTGGGTGGTTCTGCAGAGGTTCCCGATGGGTGCAGAGGGTGCTGTAGGGTGGCACAGGTGGGTGCTGGGGGATTTTGGGGGATTTTGGGTGATTTTTGGATGATTTTGGGTGGGTTCTGGGCGGATTTTGGGGGATTTTGGGTGATTTTGGGCGGATTTTTGGGGGATTTTTGGGGTGCAGGGTGGGTTTTTGTGGCGCTGGGTGGTTCTGCAGAGGTTCCTGATGGGTGCAGAGGGTGCTATAGGGTGGCACAGGCGGATTTTGGGGGATTTTTGGGGTGCAGGGTGGGTTTTTGGGGCGCTGGGTGGTTCTGCAGAGGTTCCCGATGGGTGCAGAGGGTGCTATAGGGTGGCACAGGTGGGTTTTGGGTGGTTTTGGGGTGATTTTGGGTGATTTTAGGGATCCTAGGTGGGTTTTGGGGGTGCTGTGGGGTGGCACAGGTGGGTTTTGGGTGATTTCGGTTGGGTTTTGGGGGATTTTAGGTGTCCTGGGTGGGTTTTTGGGGTGCTGTAGGGTGGCCCAGGTGGGTTTTGGGGGATTTCGGGTGGGTTTTGGGTGATTTTAGGGATCCTAGGTGGGTTTTTGGGGTGCTGTGGGGTGGCACAGGTGGGTTTTAGGTGTCCAGGGTGGGTTTTTGGGGTGCTGTGGGGTGGCACAGGTGGGTTTTAGGTGTCCAGGGTGGGTTTTTGGGGTGCTGTGGGGTGTCCCAGGTGGGTTTTTGGGGATTCTCGGGGAACACGTGGGCTCTGCAGAGGTTCTGGGTGCTGCAGGATTTGGGTGCAGAGGGTGCTATAGGGTGGCACAGGTGGGTTTTGGGTGGTTTTGGGGTGATTTTGGGGGATTTTAGGTGTCCTGGGTGGGTGCTGTGGGGTGGCACAGGTGGGTTTTGGGGGATTTTAGGTGTCCTGGGTGGGTTTTTGGGGTGCTATAGGGTGGCACAGGTGGGTTTTGGGGGATTTTAGGTGTCCCGGGTGGGTTTTTGGGGTGCTGTGGGGTGGCACAGGTGGGTTTTGGGGGATTTTAGGTGTCCTGGGTGGGTTTTTGGGGTGCTATAGGGTGGCACAGGTGGGTTTTGGGGGATTTTAGGTGTCCCGGGTGGGTTTTTGGGGTGCTATGGGGTGGCACAGGTGGGTTTTGGGGGTCCCGGGTGGGTTTTAGGGGTGCAGGATGGGTGCTGTGGGTCCCGGGTGGGCTCTGCAGGGCTCTGGGTGCTGCAGGGTGGGCGCTATGGGGTGCTGTGGGGTGATGCAGGTGCAGCACGCTGGGCGCTGGGTGGTCCCGGGTGGGTGCTGGGTGGTCCCGGGTGGGTGCTGGGTGGTCCCGGGTGGGTGCTGAGTAGCCCCGGGTGGGTGCTGAGCAGCCCCGGGTGGGTGCTGAGCAGCCCCGGGTGGGTGCTGTGGGTCCCGGGTGGGTGCTGAGCAGCCCCGGGTGGGTGCTGGGTGGTCCCGGGTGGGTGCTGTTTGGGTTCTGCAGAGGTGCTGTGGGTCCCGGGTGGGTGCTGGGTGGCCCCGGCTGGGTGCTGAGTAGCCCCGGGTGGGTGCTGAGTGGTCCCGGGTGGGTGTTGAGTAGCCCCGGATGGGTGCTGAGTAGCCCCGGGTGGGTGCTGAGTAGCCCCGGGTGGGTGCTGTGGGTGCTGTTTGGGCTCTGCAGGGCTCTGGGTGACACCCGGTGGGTGCTGTGGGTCCCGGGTGGGTGCTGAGGAGCCCTGGGTGGGTGCTGAGGAGCCCTGGGTGGGTGCTGTGGGTCCCGGGTGGGTGCTGTGGGGTGCTGTTTGGGCTCTGCAGGGCTCTGGGTGACACCCGGTGGGTGCTGCCGCGGGGATTTGGGTGCTGTGGGTCCCGGGTGGGTGCTGTGGGGTTCTATGGGGTGCTGTGGGGTCTATGGGGTCTATGGGGTGCTGTGGGTGCTGTGGGGTGCTATGGGGTGCTGTAGGGGTGCTATGGGTGCAGGGTGGGTGCTATGGGGTGCTGTGTGATCTATGGGGTGCAGGGGTGCTATGGGTGCTGTGGGGTGCTGTGGGTCTATGGGTGCTGTGGGTGCTGTGGGGTGCTATGGGGTGCTGTGGGGTGCTATGGGATCTATGGGGTCTATGGGTGCTGTGGGTGCTATGGGGTCTATGGGGTGCTGTGGGGTGCTGGGGTGCTATGGCAGGTGCTGTGGGGTTCTATGGGGTGCTGTGGGGTTCTATGGGGTGCTGTGGGGTGCTATGGGGTCTATGGGGTGCTATGGGGTTCTATGGGGTGCTGTGGGGTCTATGGGGTGCAGAGTGAGCTCTGCAGGGCTCTGGGTCCTGCAGGATGGGTGCTGTGGGGTTCTATGGGGTGCTATGGGATCTATGGGGTGCTGTGGGTTCCGGGTGGGTCCTGCAGGGCCCTGGGTGCTGCAGGATGGGTGCTATGGGGTGCTATGGGGTCTATGGGGTTCTATGGGGTGCTGTGGGGTGCTATGGGGTTCTATAGGGTGCTATGGGGTGCTATGGGGTGCTATGGGGTCTATGGGGTGCTGTGGGGTGCTATGGGGTTCTATAGGGTGCTATGGGGTGCTATGGGGTGCTATGGGGTCTATGGGGTGCTGTGGGGTGCTGTGGGGTGCTGTGTAGTTCCGGATGGGTGCTGTGGGGTCTATGGGGTGCTGTGGGGTGCAGGGTGAGCTCTGCAGGGCTCTGGGTGCTGCAGGGACTCTGGGTGGTGCCGGAGGGTTTCAGGATGGGTGCTGAGGGTGCTGTGGGGCGATACAGGTGGGTGCTGTGGGGTGCAGGATGGGTGCTGAGGGGTTGCAGGGGTGCTGAGGGGTGCAGGATGGGTGCTGAGGGGTTGCAGGGGTGCTGAGGGGTTGCAGGATGGGTGCTGAAGGGTTGCAGGGGTGCTGAGGGGTTGCAGGATGGGTGCTGAAGGGTTGCAGGGGTGCTGAGGGGTGCAGGATGGGTGCTGATGGCTGCCGGGTGGGTTCTGGGTGGGCTCTGCAGAGGCTCTGGGTGCTGTGGGGTTTATGGGGTGCAGGGTGGGTGCTGTGGGGTGCTGTGGGGTGCAGAATGGGCGCTATGGGGTGCTGTGGGGTTTATGGGGTGCACCATGGGTGCTGTGGGGTTTATGGGGTGCAGAATGGGTGCTATGGGGTGCTATGGGGTTTATGGGGTGCAGAATGGGCGCTATGGGGTTTACGGGGTGCAGAATGGGTGCTGTGGGGTGCTATGGGGTTTACAGGGTGCAGAATGGGTGCTATGGGGCGCAGGGTGGGCTCTGCAGAGGTTCCGGGTGCTGCAGGGTGCCTCTGGGGGTGATCCGGGTGGGGCAGGATGGGTGCTGAGCGCTGCCGGCTGGGTGCTGGGTGGGCTCTGGGGGGTTCTAGGGGCACGGCAGGGTTCTGCAGGGTGCTATGGGGTGCTATGGGTGCTATGGGGTGCTATGGGGTCTATGGGGTGCTATGGGGTGCTATGGGTGCTATGGGGTGACACGGGTGGGTGCTGAGCAGACCCGGGTGGGTGCTGGGGGATTTTAGGGGCTCGGGTGGGTGCTGAGGGGCTCTGGGTGCTGCAGGATGGGTGCTGTGGGGTCTGTGGGGTGCAGGGTGGGTGCTGTGGGCTGCTGTGGGGTTTATGGGGTGCACCATGGGTGCTGTGGGGTGCTGTGGGGTTTATGGGGTGCAGGGTGGGTGCTGTGGGGTGCTGTGGGTGCTGTGAGTTCTGGGTGGGTGCTGGGGGTCCCGGCTGGGTGCAGGGGGGTTATAGGGGCACAGCTGGGTGCTGCAGGGGTGCTGGGTGCTGCAGGGTGGGTGCTGTGGGTGCTGTGGGGTGACACGGGTGGGTGCTGTGGGGTCTATGGGGTGCTATGGGGTGCTGTGGGTCCCGGGTGGGTGCTGGGTGGTCCTGGGTGCTGCAGGGTGGGTGCTATGGGGTGCTATGGGTCTATGGGGTCTATAGGGTGCTATGGGGTGCTATAGGGTGCTATGGGGTGCTATAGGGTGCTATGGGGTCTATGGGGTCTATAGGGTGCTGTGGGGTGCTGTGGGGTGCTGTGGGGTGCTGTGGGGTGCAGGGTGAGCTCTGCAGGGCTCTGGGTGCTGCAGGATGGGTGCTGTGGGGTTCCATGGGGTGCTATGGGGTGTTGTGGGGTGCTGTGGGGTGCTATGGGGTCAATGGGGTGCTATGGGGTTCTATGCGGTTCTATAGGGTGCTGTGGGGTTCTATGGGGTGCTATGGGGTCTATAGGGTGCTATGGGGTCTATAGGGTGCTATGGGGTGCTATGGGGTCTTTGGGGTGCTGTGGGGTGCTATGGGGTGCTGTGGGGTGCTGTGGGGTGCTATGGGGTGCTGTGGGGTGCTGTGGGGTGCAGGGTGAGCTCTGCAGGGACTCTGGGTGGTGCCGGAGGGTTTCAGGATGGGTGCTGAGGGTGCTGTGGGGCGATACAGGTGGGTGCTGTGGGGTTGTGGGGGCACAGCTGGGTGCTATGGGGTTCTGGGTGCTACAGGTGGGTGCTGTGGGGTGCTATGGGGTGCTGTGGGGTGCTATGGGGTCTATGGGTGCTGCAGGGTGGGTGCTATGGGGTCTATGGGGTGCTGTGGGGTGCTACGGGGTCTATGGGTGCTGCAGGGTGGGTGCTATGGGGTCTATGGGGTGCTGTGGGGTGCTATGGGGTCTGTGGGGTGCTGTGGGGTCTGTGGGGTATCTATAGGGTCTATGGGGTCTATAGGGTCTGTGGGGTGTCTGGGGTCTGTGGGGTTATGGGGTGCTATGGGGTCTATAGGGTCTGTAGGATCTGTGGGGTCTGTGGGGTATCTATAGGGTCTGTGGGGTATCTATAGGGTCTGTGGGGTCTGTGGGGTTGTGGGGTCTGTGGGGTTTATGGGGTCTGTGGGGTCTATAGGGTCTGTGGGGTCTGTGGGGTATCTATAGGGTCTGTGGGGTCTGTGGGATCTATGGGGTATCTATAGGGTCTATAGGGTCTGTGGGGTTATGGGGTTTATGGGGTGCTGTGGGGTCTATGGGGTCTGTGGGGTCTGTGGGGTCTGTGGGGTCAATGGGGTATCTATAGGGTCTGTGGGGTCTATAGGGTTCTATGGAGTCTATGGGGTCTGTAGGATCTGTGGGGTTATGGGGTGCTATGGGGTCTGTGGGGAGCTATGGGGTCTATGGGGTCTGTGGGGTCTATAGGGTCTATAGGGTCTATGGGGTCTGTAGGGTCTGTGGGGTATCTATGGGGTCTATGGGGTCTGTGGGGTTATGGGGTTTATGGGGTGCTGTGAGGTCTATAGGGTCTGTAGGATCTGTGGGGTCTGTGGGGTGCTGATGGGTCTGTGGGGTTTATGGGGTCTGTGGGGTCTGTGGGGTTATGGGGTTTATGGGGTCTGTGGGGTCTGTGGGGTATCTATAGGGTCTGTGGGGTATCTATAGGGTCTATTGGGTCTGTGGGGTTATGGGGTGCTATGGGGTGCTGTGGGGTCTATGGGGTCTGTAGGATCTGTGGGATCTGTGGGGTTATGGGGTCTGTGGGGTCTGTGGGGTTATGGGGTCTGTGGGGTCTGTAGGGTTCTATGGAGTCTATGGGGTCTGTAGGATCTGTGGGGTTATGGGGTGCTATGGGGTCTGTGGGGTGTCTATAGGGTCTATAGGGTCTGTGGGGTCTGTGGGGTGCAAATTTGGGGGATTTTGGCAGAACTTGGGGGAAATCTGGGGGTTTTTGGGGAAATGGGGAATTTGGGGTGGTTATGGGGTGCTGTGGGCACAGATTGGGGGATTTGGGGGAATTTGGGGGAAATTTGGGAATTTTGGGGGAATTTTGGGGAAAGTTTGGAATTCGGGGAATTTCAGGGGAATTTTGGGGGAATTTGAGGGAATTTTGGGGGAAATTTGGGGCAACTTTGGGAATTTAGAGGGAATTTTGGGGGAAATTTGGGAATTTTGAGGGAAATTTGGGGGAAATTTTAGGGGAATTGGGGAAAATTTGGGGAACTTTGGGAGGATTTGGGGAAAAATTTGGGAATTTTGAGGGAATTTGGGGGAAATTTTGGGGGAATTTTGAGGGAAATTTGGGAATTATTTGGGAATTTTGAGGGAAATTTGGGGGAATTTGGGGATTTTGGGGGAAAATTTGGGGAGAAATTTGGGAATTTTGGGGAAATTTTGGGAGAAATTTTGGAATTTTGGGGAAATTTGGGGAGAAATTTTGGAATTTTGAGGGAATTTTGGGGAAATTTGAAGGGATTTTGGGAAAATTTGGGGAGAAATTTTGGAATTTTGGGAATTTGAGAATTTTGGGAGAAATTTGGGAATTTGGGGGAATTTGGGGGAAATTTTGAGGGAAATTTGGGAGGATTTGGGGAAATTTGGGGGAAATTTGGGGAGAAATTTTGGGGAATTTGGGGAATTTTGGGGAAAGAGGGAATTTTGGGGAAATTTGGGGAGAAATTTGGGAATTTTGGGGGAAATTGGGGAATTTTGGGGGAAATTTGGGGGAAATTTTGAGGGAAATTTGGAGGATTTGGGGGAAAATTCAGGATTTTGAGGGAAACTTGGGGGAAATTTTGGAATTTGGGGAATTTTGAGGGAATTTTGGGGATTTTTTTTGGGGAAATTTGGGGGATTTGGGGTGATTTTCAGGGTGTTGAATAATCCTTGTGAATTATTCCTGAATTTCCAGATTCCTGAAACCCCAAAAATTCCCAAAATTCCCCAAAATCCTGAATTCCTTAAATCCCCAAATCCCAAATTTCCAAAAAGTCCCAAATTCCCGAATTTCCCCCAAATTCCCAAATTTCCCAGAATGAAACTGAAACCCCAAAAAAATGAACTCAAAAATCCCAAAATCCCCAAAATTGAACCCAAAATGAGAAAAAACCCAAAAAAATTAACTCAAAACTCACAAAAAATTCCCCAAATTTTCCAATTTCCCAAAATTTCCCCCAAAATTTCCCCAAAATTCTCCCAATTCCCCTGAAATTCCCCAAATTATCCCCAAAATTCTCCCAATTCCCCCAAATTCCCAACATTCCCCCAAATTGCCAAAAAAATCCCCAAAATTCCCACAAATTTTCCCCAAAAAATCATAAATTTCCCCCAAAATCCCAAAAATTTCCCGAAATCCTCTGAAATTCCCTCAAAATTTCCCAAATTTCTCCCAAAAATTTCCCCAAATTTCCCCCAAAATTCCCAAATTTCCCCCAAAATTCCCAAATTTCTCCCAAAATTCCCCAAAATTCCCCCAAAAAATCCCCAAAATTCCCTCAAAATTCCCCAAATTCCAAAATTCCCCAAAATTCCCAAATTTCTCCCCAAATTTTACTCAAATTTCCCTCTAAATTCCCTCAAAATTCCTCAAATTCCAAAATTCACAATTTTCTCCCCAAATTTTCCCCAAAATCCCCTCAAATTCCCCCAAATTTCCCTCAAAATTTCCCCCAATTTTCACCCAAAATCACCAAATTCAAAATTCCCCAAATTCCAAAATTCCCCAAATTCCAAAATTTCCCCCAAAATTTCCCCAAAATTCCCTCAAAATTCCCCAAAATTACCAATTTTCTCCCCCAAATTCCCCAAAATTCCCAAATTTTTTCCCAAAATTCCCTCAAATCCCCTAAAATTCCCCAAATTCCCAAAATTCCCAGAATTCCCCTAAATCCCAAATTCCCAAAATCCCCAAATCTCAGAGTTTTTCCCCCAAATTTCCTCCAATTGTCCCCAAAATTCTCCCAAATTTTCCCAAAATCCCCAAATTTCGTTGCAGAGGCTGTGAGAGCCAAGGAGCCTTTCAACTACGGTGAGTTTTGGGGGAAAATTTGGGAATTTTGGGGAATTTTGGGAGGAATTTTGGGGAATTTTGGGAGGAATTTTGGGGAAATTGGGGAAAATTTGGGAGGATTTGGGGGAATTTGGGGAAATTTTGGGCAAATTGGGGAATTTGGGGAATTCTGAGGGAAATTTTGGGGAATTTTGGGAATTTTGGGGGAATTTTGAGGGAATTTGGGGGAAATTTGGGGAAATTTGGGTGATTTTGGGGCATTTTGGGAAGATTTGGGGAATTTTGGGGATTTGGAGGGAAATTTGGGAGAAATTTGGGAATTTTGGGGGAATTTTGGGGAAATTCAGGGAATTTTTTGGGATTTTGAGGGAAATTTGGGGATTTTGAGGGAATTTTGGGGAAATTTTGGGGAAATTTTTGGGGAAATTTTGAGGTAATTTTGGGGAAATTTGGGGGAAATTTTGGAATTTGGGGAATTTTGAGGGAATTTTGGAGGATTTGGGGAAATTGGGGAATTTGAAGGGAATTTGGTGGAAATTTGGGGATTTTGAGGGAATTTTTTGGGAAATTTGGGGGAAATTTGAGAAATTTGGTGGAATTTTGAGGGAATTTTGGGGTTTTTTGGGGAATTTTGAGGGAATTTCAGAGGATTTGGGGAAATTTGGGGGAAATTTGGGGAAATTTGTGAGAATTTTTTTTGAAATTTGGGGAGAAATTTGGGAATTTTGAGGGAAATTTGGGGAAATTTTGGAATTTGGGGAATTTTGGGGGAATTTTGGGGGATTTTGGGGGAATTTTTGGGGAAATTTAGGGAAATTTGGGGAAATTAGGAAAATTTTGGGGAAAATTTGGGGATTTTTGGGGATTTTGGGGGAATTTTGGGGAAATTTTGAGGGAATTTCAGAGGATTTGGGGATTTTGGGGGAAATTTGCAATTTTTTGGGGGAAATTTGTGAGAATTTTTGGGTTTTATTGGCAATTTGGGGGAATGTTGGGAATTTGAGGGGATTTCAGGAATTTTTTTGGGTTTTTTTTCTCATTTTGGGTTCAATTTTGGGGATTTTGGGTCAATATTTGTTAATTTTTTGTCTTTTTTTGTTGATTTTTTTTGTTATTTTTTTGGCTTTTCTCCTCATTTTGGGTTTATTTTTTAGGATTTTGTTTTCTGGGGGTTTTTGGGGTCACAGAGTTCATTTTTTGGGGTTTTTTGGGTCATTTTGGGGTTTTTTGGGTCATTTTGGGTCAATTTTTGTTAATTTTTTGTCATTTTTTGTTGATTTAATTTTAATTTTTTGGGTTTTTTTCCTCATTTTGGGTTCATTTTTTGGGATTTTGTCTCCTGGGGGTTTTTGGGGTTGAGAAGTTCATTTTTTGGGGTTTCAGTTTCATTCTGGGGTTTTTTGGGTCATTTTGGGTCAATTTTTGTTACTTTTTTTGTTAATTTTTTGTCATTTTTTTGTTGATTTTTAGGGTTTTTTTGTTTGTTTTTTTCCTCCTTTTGGGTTCATTTTTTAGGATTTTGGCTTTGGGGGTTTTTGGGTTCACAGAGTTCATTTTTTGGGATTTCAGTTTAATTTTGGGGTTTTTTCGGTCATTTTGGGTCAATTTTTGTTAATTTGTTGTCATTTTTTGTTGATTTAATTTTAATTTTTTGGGTTTTTTTTCCTCCTTTTGGGTTCATTTTTGGGGATTTTTGGCTCCCTGGGGGTTTTTGGGGTCACAGAGTTCATTTTTTGGGGTTTCAGTTTCATTCTGGGGTTTTTTGGGTCATTTTGGGTCAATTTTGGGAATTTTCTGTTAATATTGTGTCATTTTTTGTTGATTTTTAGTTATTTTTTTGGGTTTTTTCTCATTTTGGGTTCATTTTTGGGGTTTTTTGGGGGTCGCTGAGTTCATTTTTTGGGGTTTCAGTTTCATTCGGGGCCATTTTTGGGTCATTTTTGGGCTTTTTTGGTTACATTTCAATTAGTTTTTGGTTAATTTTCTTTGAAATTTTTGGGGTTTTTTTCCTCATTTTGGGTTCATTTTTGGGATTTTTCCTCCCTGGGGGTTTTTGGGGTCACAGAGTTCATTTTTTGGGGTTTCAGATTCATTTTGGGGTTTTTTGGGTCATTTTGGGTCAATTTTTGTTAATTTGTTGTCATTTTTTGTTAATTTAATTTTAATTTTTTGGGTTTTTCTCCTCATTTTGGGTTCATTTTTTGGGATTTTGTCTCCTGGGGGTTTTTGGGGTCACAGAGTTCATTTTTTGGGGTTTCAGTTTCATTCTGGGGTTTTTTGGGTCATTTTGGGTCAATTTTGGGAATTTTCTGTTAATATTGTGTCATTTTTTGTTGATTTTTAGTTATTTTTTTGGGTTTTTTCTCATTTTGGGTTCATTTTTGGGGTTTTTTGGGGGTCGCTGAGTTCATTTTTTGGGGTTTCAGTTTCATTCGGGGCCATTTTTGGGTCATTTTTGGGCTTTTTTGGTTACATTTCAATTAATTTTTTGTCGATTTTCTCTGAAATTTTTTGGGTTTTTTTCCTCATTTTGGGTTCATTTTTTGGGATTTTGTCTCCTGGGGGTTTTTGGGGTCCTGAGTTCATTTTGGGGTTTCAGTTTCATTCTGGGTTTTTCATTTTGGGTCAATTTTGAATCTGTTAATTTTGTCATTTTTGTTGATTTTTAGTTATTTTTGGGTTTTTTCTCATTTTGGGTTCATTTTTAGTTCATTTTTGGGGTTTCAGTTTCATTTTGGGTTTGGGTCATTTTGGTCAATTTTTGTTAATTTTTGTCATTTTTTGTTGATTTAATTTTAATTTTTTGTGGTTTTTTCCTCATTTTGGGTTCATTTTTGGATTTTTCTCCCTGGGGGGTTTTTGGGGTCACAAGTTCATTTTTTGGGCTTCAGTTCATTCTGGGGTTTTGGGTCATTTTGGGTCAATTTTGGGAATTTTCTGTTAATTTTGTGTCATTTTTGTTGATTTTTAGTTATTTTTTTGGGTTTTTTCTCACTTTGGGTTCATTTTGGGTCAATTTTTTGGGGATTTTTGGGGTCGGGAAGTTCATTTTTTGGGGTTTTTTGTCCAATTTCGGGGGTTTTTTGGGTCATTTTGGGTCAATTTTGTGAATTTTTTGTCCTTTTTTGGTCATTTTTACTTATTTTTGGGGTTTTTTTTCCTCATTTTGGGTTCATTTTTTTGGGATTTTTCCTCCCCGGGGGTTTTTGGGGTCGGGGAGTTCATTTTTTGGGGTCCCGAGGTGATTTTGGGGTGATTTGGGGTGTTTTTGGGGCTCCCAGATTACGAGTCTCTGCGGCTGGCTGGGTTGATCCTCAGCATCGTCATGTTCGTTCTCGGAGTTCTCATCGCCCTCAGTGAGTCCAAAAATCCCCAAAAAATCCCCAAAAATCCCCAAATTCCTGAGCCCAGAAATGACCTCGAGATCCTCCTGGTGATCCTGGAAAAATCCTGAAACCAAAAAACCCCAAAAATCCAAAAAAATCCCCCAAAAAACCCCAAAAATCCACAAAAAAACCCAAAATCCCCAAATTCCTGAACCCTAAAAACTTCCCAGGACCCAAAAAAATCCCAAAAAATCCCCAAAAAATCCCAAAATTTCTGACCCAAAAAAATCCCAAATCCCAAAATATCATCCAGAAGCCCCAAAAATCCCAAAAAATCCAAAAAAAATCCCAAAAAATCCCAAAAAAATCCCAAAAAATCCCAAATTTCCTGAGCCCAGAAATGACCTCGAGATCCTCCTGGTGATCCTGGAAAAATCCCGAAACCAAAAAATCCCAAAAATCAACAAAAATCCCCAAAAAATCCCCAAAAATCCCAAATTTCCTGACCTAAAAAAAATCCCCAATACCAAAATATCATCTAGAAATCCCAAAAATCCCAAAAAATCCCAAAAAATCCCAAAATTCCTGAGCCCAGAAATGACCTGGAGATCCTCCTGGTGATCCTGGAAAAATCCTGAAACCAAAAAACCCCAAAAATCCCAAAAAATCCCCCAAAAAACCCAAAAATCCACAAAAATCCCCAAAAAATCCCAAAAAATCCCAAAATTCCTGGCCCAAAAAAACCCCCCAAATCCCAAAATATCATCTACAAACCCCAAAAATCCCAAAAAATCCCAAAATTCCTGACCCCAGAAATAACCCTGAGAGCCCAAAAAATCTCCAAATCCCAAAAAATCCCCAAAAAATCCCAAAATTTCTGATCCCAAAAATGTCCCTGAGACCCAAAAATATTCCCAAATCCCAAAAATCCCCCAAAATCCCAAAATTTCTGATCCCAAAACCTTCTTAGGACCCAAAAAAATCCGAAAAATCCCCAAAAAATTCCAAAATTTCTGATCCCAAAAAATCCCAAATCCCAAAATATCATCCAGAAACCCCAAAAATCCAAAAAAATCCCAAAATTCCCAAAATTCCTGATCTCAGAAATGACCTCGAGATCCTCCTGGTGATCCTGGAAAAATCCCGAAACCAAAAAACCCCAAAAATCACCAAAAAATCCCACAAAAATCACCAAAAAATCCACAAAAAACCCCAAAATCCCAAACCTGACCCAAAAATGACCCAAAAAAATCCCAAAAAATCCCCAAAAAATCCCAAAATTTCTGACCCAAAAAAATCCCAAATCCCAAAATATCATCCAGAAACCTAAAAAATCCCCAAAAAATCCCAAAAATCCCAAATTTCCTGACCCCAGAAATGACCCTGAGAGCCCAAAAAATCACCCCAAAAATCCCCAAAATTCCCAAAATTTGACCCCAAAATCCAAAAAAATCCCAAAAATCCCCAAAATTCTAATCCCCAAAAAAATCCCAAACCCCAAAATATCATCCAGAAACCCCAAAAATCCCAAAATTCCCAAATTTCCTGATCTCAGAAATGTCCCTGAGACCCAAAAATATTCCCAAATCCCAAAAATCCCCCAAAATCCCAAAATTATCCCAAAATCAACCCAAAAAATCATCCCAAAAATCCCCAAAAAATTCCAAAATTTATCCCAAAAAATCCCAAATCCCAAAATATCATCCAGAAACCCCAAAAATCCCAAAATTCCCAAATTCCTGAGCCCAGAAATGACCCTGAGAGCCAAAAAATCCCAAAATCCCAAAAATCCCCAAAAATCCCAAAATTTCTGATCCCAAAACCTTCATCCAAAAAAATCCCAAAAATCCCCAAAAAATCCCAAAATCTGACCCTAAAAACTCCCAGGACCCAAAAAATCCCAAAAAACCCCAAAATTCCCAAAATCTAAGCCCCAAAAAAATCCCAAACCCCAAAATATTATCCAGAAACCCCAAAAATCCCAAAATTCCCAAATTTCCTGACCCCAGAAATGACCCTGAGAGCCCAAAAAATCCCCAAATCCCAAAAATCCCCAAAAATCCCAAAATTTCTGATCCCAAAACCTTCTTAGGACCCAAAAAAATCCCAAAAATCCCCAAAAAATCCCAAAATTTCTGACCCTAAAAACTTCCCAGGACCCAAAAAAATCCCAAAAAACCCCAAAATTCCCAAAATTCTAATCCCCAAAAAAATCCCAAACCCCAAAATATCATCCAGAAACCCCAAAAATCCCAAAATTCCCAAATTTCCTGATCTCAGAAATGACCCTGAGAGCCCAAAAAATCCCAGAATGCCAAAAAAAATCCCCAAATCCCAAAATTTCTGATCCCAAAACCTTCTTAGGAACCAAAATATCCCAAAAATCCCCAAAAAATCCCAAAATTTCTGATGCCAAAAATGTCCCTGAGACCTAAAAATATTCCCAAATCCCAAAAATCCCCAAAAATCCCAAAATTTCTGACTCCAAATAATCCCCAAAAATCCCCAAAATATCATCCAGAAACCTAAAAAATCCCAAAATTCCCCAAATTCTCCCTTAAAAGCTCCAAAATTCCCCAAAATTCCCCCAAAATCCCAAAATTCCCCAAAAATTCTCCCAAATTCCCAAAAATTCCAAAAAATTCATCCAAATCTCCCAAAATTTCCTCAGAAACTTTCCAAAAATTCCCACAAAATTCCCACCAAAACTCCCAAAAATTCACCAAAAATCCCCAAAATCCCCCAAAATCCCCCAAAATTCCCCCAAAATCCAACAAAATTCCAACAAATTTTCCCCAAATTTCCCCCAAAATCCCCAATTTCCTCCAAATTTCCCCCAAATTCCCCCAAATTTTCTCCAAATTTGCACCAAAATGCCCAAATTTCCCCCAAATCCTTCAAATTTTTCCCAAATTTAACCAAAATTTCCCCTGAATTTACCCAAATTTCCCAATTTCCTCCAAATTTCCCCCAAATTCCCCCAAATTTCACCCAAAATTTCCCCAAATTTCCCCTAAATTTCCTCAAATTTCCCCCAAAATTCCTTAAATTTCACCACAAACCTCCCGAATTTCCCCAAAAATTTTCCCAATTTTCCCCTAAAACCCCCAAATTTCCCCCAAAATCCCCAAATTTTCTCCAAATTTCCCCCAAAATTCCCCCAAATTTCCCCCAAATGCCCCAATTTTCCCCAAATTTTCCCCCAAAATCCCAAAATTTCTCCCAAAAATTCCCCCAAATTTCCCCAAAAAATCCCCAAATTCCCCCAAATCTTCCAAAATTCCCCAAAATTCCCAAATTTTTCTCTCCAATTCTCTTTTTTCTCTGCAGGTAAGAAGTTCAAGTGCAAAAAAGCTGAGCAAAGGTGAGACAAAAAAACCCAAATTTTGGAGATTTTACCCCAAAAAACCCAAATTTTGGGGAATTTACCCCAAAAAACCCCAAATTTTGGCGATTTTTACCCCAAAAACCCCCAAATTTTGGGGATTTTCCCTGAAAAAAACCCAAATTTTGGAGATTTTCCCCCAAAAAAACCCCAAAATTTGGGGATTTTACCCCAAAAACCCCAAATCTTGGAGATTTCCCCCCCAAAAAATCCGAATTTGGGAGATTTTTCCCAAAAAAAAAATCCAAATTTTGGGGATTTTCCCCCAAAAAAACCCAAAGTTTGGGGATTTTCCCCCCAAAAATCTAAATTTTGGAGATTTTCCCAAAAAGAAATCCCAAATTTTAGAGATTTTATCCCCAAAACCCCCAAATTTTGGGTATTTTAACCCAAAAAACCCCAATTTTTGGAGATTTTCCCCCAAAAAACCCAAAATTTTGGAGATTTTCCCCCAAAAAAACCCCAAATTTTGGAGATTTTACCTCAAAAAACCCAAATTTTGGAGATTTTCCCCCCAAAAAATCCAAATTTTCAGGATTTTCCAAAAATAATCCAAATTTTGGGGATTTTTCCCCAAAAAACCCAAAATTTTGGAGATTTTCCCCCAAAAAACCCCAAATCTTGGAGATTTTCCCCCAAAAAAATCCGAATTTGGGAGATTTTTCCCAAAAAAAAAAAATCCAAATTTTGGGGATTTTACCCCAAAAAAACCCAAAGTTTGGGGATTTTGTCCCAAAAAATCGAAATTTTGGAGATTTTTCCCCAAAAACCCCCAAATTTTGCAGATTTTCCCCCAAAAAAACCCCAAATTTGGAGATTGTCTTCCTAAAAAAACCCCAAATTTGGGGATTTTCCAAAAAAAAATCCCAAATTTTTGACCTCCAGACCCAAAAAATTTGGGAATTCTTTCCCAAAAAACCCCAAATTGGGGATTTTTCCCCAAAAAACCCTCAAAAATTGGGATATTTTTTCCCCAAAAACCCCAAATTTGGGGATTTTCCCTCCGAAAGCTCAAATTTGGGACTTCAAGCCCCAAAAATTTGGGAATTCTTCCCCAAAATCCCAAAATTTGGGATTCCCAAACCCCAAAATTTCGGGATTTTGAAGATTTTTTCTCCAAATTTTTTTGATTTTCGGAACCCAAACCCCCCAGAATTCTAAACCAC